>NC_045961.1:89043950-89301450 GCF_010909765.2 Amblyraja radiata | reverse complement strand
CCGTACGGACAAGTATCCGCCGTCAGGATTGAATCCTCCAACAGATGTTTACTTCTTTTGGAATTTTTTCGGATGTAAAAATAAGTTAATTGCTCTGTTATTTTATATCAGTGGAAATTTTTTTTTTATATATGTGTACTAAGGCTGTGAAGAATTCTGCTTATATTTGCTAAATTTAGCTTCCAACTTATTCCATTCTGTTCCATTCGTGACTTACTCAACGCTAATCAACTCAGTAAGAAAGTAACAATTTAAATGAGATCAGAATAAATGCTGGCAAATTTCCTACTGGCTTAATGCACTATGTCCCAAGGAACCGCACTGTAGTACGCAGATGGTCCAGATTGCCACAAGTGGAGCAGCGGGATTTGTCCCTGGGACGTAAGGAGCAATCAGTAACATCCGCTTCATTACATAGGTGCCAATTTGACAAAATATCAACTGGAAAGGATCAAAATACTTGTTTTCTCTCTAAAGCCAAGAAAATGACCGATGTGTCGATACATACTGTAGCTTGGTTACATGTCCTCAAATCCATTGCTGATTTATCACTCCATATGTGTCATGGTGCAAACAAAAAAGACATTACAATACGGGGCGGCAACAGCGGTAGAGCTGCTGCTTTACAGCACCAGAGACCTGGATTCAATCCTGACTACGGGTGTTGTTTGTATGGAGTTTGTACGTTCGTGTAGTGACCAAGTGGGTTTTCTCCGGGTGCTCCGGTTTTCTCCGGGTGCTCCAGTTTCCTCCCGCACCGCAGGTTTGTAGATTAATTGGCTTTTGGAAATTGTAACTTGTCCCTAGTGCGTAGGATAGCGCTAGTTTACGGGTAATCGCTGTTTGACACGAACTTGGTGTATATTTCCACACTGTATATTTTAAAGGCTAAAGTCTCAATTCAACGGCCAATGCAAATACCTAAACATGTCCGGAAGCATCTCACACTGTATGCTAGAATAGTTGTGGTCTGGAAAAGACTTCATAATTTTAATGAAGTGAGAAGCTTTCAGGCTGGACATATCTAGCCAAAACTCCAGGATACCAACAGATCTGGAGTTGCAGGAACTGGGTAACTGTGTAGATTCACGTACAAACTCACTGGAACACAGCAGGACACCTGTAAACCATTTGGCTCCTAGAAGATCAATCTCCTCAGTTCAATACTCGCATTACCCTCCAACTTAATCTCTCTTCCCTGCCTATTTTGAATCTTTTAGGTCTTTATTCTTTGGAGCGCAGAAGGTTAAGGGGGGACTTGATAGAGGTCTTTAAAATGATGAGAGGGATAGACAGAGTTGACGTGGATAAGCTTTTCCCACTGAGAGTAGGGAAGATTCAAACAAGAGGACATGACTTCAGAATTAAGGGACAGAAGTTTAGGGGTAACATGAGGGGGGACTTCTTTACTCAGAGAGTGGTAGCTGTGTGGAATGAGCTTCCAGTGGAAGTGGTGGAGGCAGGTTCGATTTTATCATTTAAAAATAAATTGGATAGGTATATGGATGGGAAAGGAATGGAGGGTTATGGTCTGAGTGCAGGTAGATGGGACTAGGGGAAAATAAGTGTTCGGCACGGACTTGTAGGGCCGAGATGGCCTGTTTCCGTGCTGTAATTGTTATATGGTTATATGGTTTTGCCTCTCACCTACACTAATTTACAGTAGACAATTGACCCATTAACTCAGCTTTGGAATATAGGAGGAAACTGGAGCATCCGGATGCAACCCACATGGTCACAGGAAAAACATTGCAACCTCCATGCAGACGACACCCAAGTTTTCAGGTTCAGACCTAGAACTCTGGAGCTGTGGCCAGCAGCACTTATTGCTGCACCACTGTATCACTCATGGTTCTAGTTCATCATGTACGTGTCCATCACCAGCTGTACTGCCTGCAGAGGGAAACTTTTAAGGCACTGTTCAGGACCAGACTTCCTCCACCTTCACAACACGATGGTGTACCTGCATCCTTATCTCTGTGATGCTAAGATTGAAAATTAATGCTTTTCTTGTGCAAACCATGATTAAGAGGGCTGGCTGATCAACCCGGCACTGACTGAAATAGATGTGTTAAAATAGATGTCAGTCTGGATTAGATTCTCAAGATATTCGACTAAGTCTTTATCCTGCCTCCTAATTAAAGATGAGGGTATCACAACTGAGCCTTAGACATGTTTTTAATTTCACATCTCCTTAAAGGACTGCCTTTACATTTATCATATGATCACTCACCATTATAAAAATGACACCTTTGTTCTGATAATACAGTGCAAACGTTGAATAAGTACTGAACTGCGAAACCAAACATTTTTATTTGCTAAAAATCAGAGAGTCGCAGTCTAAATCTGGCTCCGCTCCATTCTGTTAAATTAACATTATCTGCAATTTGAAGGATAATAATGCTTAAAATATCATTTGTGTGTGGATTTCAGAACATGATTGAAACATATTGGTTTCATCAGTAACTTCAGACTAAAATATTAAAACATGGTAAAATGTATTTGAACAAGGTTGCACTGGCATGATGTTTGTGGTGAAAGGTCTATTGGTTACAATATTTATTAAAGGAGCTATCTGCTCCTGTTAAATTGCACCATTTCCAACAAGCAACCTGAAGATATCCCACAGCATAACAGAGCTTAGCATCTTCCATTTTCAATGGTTTTAAATTACTATTAAATTATTACCAGAAAGCGTATTTGATATGATTATTGTCACATCTGACTAGGAGGTGAAGGTTAATAATGATTACCTCAATCTTGAATAATACAGCAAACTCATGGGAAAGGAAGTATAGGATGAACTCCACAAATAATTAAATACCACATCAATAATAGGCAAATATCTGTGGGATTCTTGTGTAAATTTGTCACGGCAATGTACTTAGGAAACCTGACATAATAAAGATAAAATATGTAGAATAAACATTGGAGTTTGGCAAAACATTAAAGGAAATACTTCAAACATGTTCTTCTTGTCTGTCATACTTATGTCACCTTCTCCAGATTACAGAAGTCTCTTCGATTTAATATGTCAAGCTGCTCTTAGAATAAAACAGTTTATCCTGAAAACTCTCTCCTTGGAACACTCAACATTATGGTTTGGATGTTAATTTTTTCCACACCATGATAACTTAATTTTGGAAATTTATGCTGTTGTGAAATTCATCGTGGTTAAAGTCTGTTTTTTCTTGGGCATCAGAACCATTCCAAGTATCAGGCAATGGTTAACTTTCACTGTTTTGATGAGAAAATATCTAATCCCTGCCTGGCGACTTACTTACTTATTATGAACAAGACCGCAAGATATTGCAGAGAATTGTGGACGTGGCCCAGACCATCAGACAAACCAACCTCCCTTTTTATACCTTTCATTCTTATGTTCTTTGACCCTTTTCACACCTCTAGTTTCCCTCTCCCCTGACTCTCAGTCTGAAGAATGGTCTTGGCCCAAAACATCACCTATTCTTTTTCTCCAGAGATGCTGCCTGACCTTTTGAGTTACTTCAGGATTTTGTGCCTATTTCCCTTCCATTGACTCAATTTACATTTCACCTTGCCTCAGCATAATCAAACAGGAGTCACACCCTGGCCAACCTGGACACTCCCTCTTCTTCCCTCTCCCATCAGGCTAGAGGTGCAGAAATGTGATCATGTACACCTCTAGATTCAGGCTCAGTTTCTTCCCAGCTGTTATCAGGCAACCAAGCCATCCTATTAACAACTAGAGAGCAGCCCTGACCTCCTATCTACCTTATTGGAAACCCTCAGACTATATAATTTTTAATTTTAATTTTTTTATTAAAAGCAAGCACATATCATAATAAAAACATTTCATGTATATCAGTCATACATTGATAGTATTATCAGTTGTGTATTGATTCTGCTTCTAGTTTTTTTTTATATAGATAGAGAATAAGAAAGAAAAAAAAAGACATGATAACGAAGAATGGAATAATTTACTAATAATACATCATTGGAGATAGGTTCGTAAATTATAAAGTATAACTTTTCATCTAATCCTGAGTTCAAGCTTCAGTTAGGTTCCTGTGCTGGACCAATCTACCCCTTCAAATAGTCAATAAATGGAGACCATGTTCTAACAAAAAGCTCTTGTTTGTCCATTAAGACAAGTCTAGTTCTATCCAAATGTAGGGTCTCCGACATTTCCATAATCCATAAACCCTGAGCCTATCTTTAATCGACTTTATCTTTACTGGACTTTGTCTTGCACTAATCATTATTTCCCTTATCATGTACCTTGTACACCGTGGATGGCTCGATTATGATTAAGTATGGTCTTTCTGCTGACTGGTTAGCACGCAACAAAAGCTTTTCACTGTACCTCGGTGACAATAAACGAAACTAGACTAAATATGTAAGGAGGTCATTCAGGCGATGTGGTCTCCACGTGGAGCTATTTCATCATACTTCCGCTCCTCCCTTGATTATTTTATCAGTCACCTACTCTAAAGATTAATTTACAGCAGCCTGCTAATCAATCTTTGGGATGGAGGATAAAATCACGGCACCCAGCAGAAAATGTGTCGTCTAAAATCCACAAACCTATCTCCAAAAATGTATTATTAGCAAACCATTCCATTCTTTTTTTTATCTTGACATTTGTGTTCTTTTTTTCTCCTTTCTCTCTTACTTCCTATCTTTTAAAAAAAAACTAGAAGCAGAAGCAATTCACAACTGATAATATTAACACTGTATGACTGATATACATGAAATGGTTGCAATATGGGTTTGCTTCTAATAAAAATAATAAAAGAAAAAAAAAAAGAAAATGTGTCGTCAAATGTGGAAACTCCAAACAGGATTGAATCTATTTCCCTCCCACTGTGATGTAACAGCACTGACTAGTGCTCGACTGTGCTATCCCATGTGTTCCTGTGTGATGTGGCTCCCCCGGCTAAAAATAAAACAATATTTCATATACCAAGTACAGGCATCTCCGGACAAGGTTGAAATTTAAAATTGGATTGGAAATAATAAACCACAAGAAAAAAAAGCCAAAATGATAAGCTATCTTATTATTCCAATTTGTGCAACTGAAAGTTAATTGGCTATTAAAGGGAGCATATGAATAATAGTCACTGAGCAAATAGTAATTAATCTATTGCATGGTCGGGTTGACTAAGCAGCTGAATAATAGTTTGTGATTTAATTTGGTAGATATACAAAAGGTCATAGAAAGAAGATCTGTCATCTTTGCTTTATTGATGGCTTCTCCAAATTGGTCCAGATTAGTTGTTTCAATAAATCCATAATCGTTTCAAATTGGTGGATTTTGAAGCACTTTAATATGTGTTTTGCATATTTATTTAAATGTGACTTGCCTCGGCTTTGCAATGGAAAAGATGTTATTCATTTGTTTAATTTAGTTTTGTTTTGAGATACAACATGGAAATAGGCCTAAGGTACACAAAATTGCTGGAGGAACTCAGCGGGTGCAGCAGCATCTATGGAGCGAAGGAAATAGGCTGTTGGCCCACTGAGTCCGTACCGACCCGCGATCCCCGCACATTAACACTATACTACACACACTGGAGCCAATTAACATTGAAACCAAACTAATTAACCTACAAAGCTGTACATCCTTGGTGTGAGGGAGGAAACCGAAGATCTCGGAGAAAACCCACGCGGTCATGGGGAGAACGTACAAACTCCGTACAGACAGCACCCATAGTCAGGAATGAACGCGGGTCTCTGGTATTGTAAGGCAGCAACTCTACTGCTATGCCACCGTGCTGCCCAGGAGGGAGAAAAATCACCATTACAGGGCACTAAATACTATGCAGCAGACGTGTGTACAGACACAATGTGTAGGAAAGAACTGCAGATGCTGGTTTAAATCGAAGGTAGACACAAAATGCTGGAGTAACTCTGTGGGACATGCAGCATCTCTGGAGAGAAGGAATGGGTGATGTTTCGGGTCGAGACCTTTCAGAAAGCCTTTGATAAAGTCCCACATAGGAGATTAGTAGGCAAAATTATTGGGGGGTAGGGTACTGACATGAATAGAAAATTAGTTGGCAGACAGGAAGCAAAGAGTAGGGATTAACGGGTCCCTTTCAGAATGGCATAGTGGGGCATAAAATGGCAAGGCTCGGTGCCAGGACTGCAGCTACTTACAATATCCATTGATGATTTAGATGAGGGGATTGGGGGTAACATTAGCAAATTTGCAGATGTCACAAAGCTGGGTGGTAGTATGAACTGCGAGGAGGATGCTATGAGGATGCAGGATGACTTGGACAGGTTGGGTGAGTGGGCAGATGCTTGGCAGATGCAGTTTAATGTGGATAAATGTGAGGCTATCCACTTTGGTGGCAAAAACAGAAAGGCATATTATAATCTGAATGGTGTCAAATTAGGAAAAGGGGAACTACAACGAGATCTGGGTGTCCTAGTTCATCAGTCACTGAAGGTATAGCAGGCAGTGAAGAAAGCTAATGGCATGTTGGCCTTCATAACAAGAGGAGTTTAGTATAGGAGCAAATAGGTCCTTCTGCAGTTGTACAGGGCCCTTGTGACACCACACCTGGAGTATTGAGTGCAGTTTTGGTCTCCCAATGTGAGGAAGGACATTCTTGCGATTGAGGGAGTGCAGCGTAGGTTCTCAAGGTTAATTTCTAGGATGGCGGGACTGTCATATGTTGAAAGAATGGAGTGACTGGGCTTGTATACACTGGAATTTAGAAGGATGAAAGGATATCTTATTAAAACATATAATATTATTAAGGGATTGGGTACGCTAGAGGCAGGAAACGTGTTCCCGATGTAGGGGGAGTCCAGAACCAGGGGCCACAGTTTGAGAATAAGGGGCAGGCCATTTAGAACATAGATGAGGAAAAACTTTTTCATCCTGAGTTGTGAATCTGTGGAATTCTCTGCCTCAGAAGGCAGTGGAGGCCAATTCTCTGGATGCTTTCAAGAGAGAGTTAGATAGAGCTCTTGAAGAAAGCTGAGTCAATGGATATGGGGAGAAGGCAGGAATGGGATACTGATTGTGGATGATCAGCCATGATCACAATGAATGGCGGTGCAGGCTCGAAGGGCCACATGGCCTACTCCTGCACCCATTGTCCATTGCCTATTGACTGTTGTCAGGGGAGTGGGCGGTACAGAAATAAAATGTAGTCGGAGACAGTAAGACTGGGAGAAAAACTGGGAAGGGGGGAGGGGATGAAGAGAGAGGGAAAGCATGGGCTATTAGGGTACGATGAACAATCATTGTTCGAGGCGTACACTGGCCCTATCCCCGAACTCTACCATCGCTACATTGACGACTGCATCGGTGCTACCTCCTTCACCCATGCAGAATTCACTGACTATCAACTTCACGACTAATTTCCATTCTGCACTCAAATTCACTTGGACCATCTCCGACATTTCGCTACCCTTTCTAGATCTCACCGTTTCCATCACAAGAGACAATCTATCGACTGACATCTATTACAAACCCACTCACTCCCATAGCTATCTAGGCTTCACTTCTTCCAACCTGCTTCCTGTAAAGACTCTATCCCTGACTCCCAATTCCGCCATCTACCCCCTGTCTGCGCCCAGAATGAGGTGTTCCATACCAGGCCATTGGAGATGTCCTCATTCTTTAGGGAATGGGGGTTCCCATCTTCTATTATAGACGAGGCTCTCACTAGGGTGTCTTTGATATCCCACAGCTCTGCTCTTGCTCCCACTCCGCCCATTCGTAACAAAGATAGTCCCCCCTGCCCATCAGCTGTCGCATAGAGCACATAATCCTCTGACACTTTTGCCACCTCGAACGGGATCCCACTACTAGCCACATCTCCCCATCTCCACACCTTTCTGCTTTCCGCAGAGACCGTTCCCTCCACAACTCCCTGGTCAACTCATCCCGTCCCTCCCAAACCACTCCCTCCCCAGGTATTTTCCCCTGCAATCACAGGAGATGGAATACCTGTCCCTATACCTCCCCCTCGACTCCATCCAAGGACCCCAACAGTCTTTTCAGGTGAGACAGAGGTTCACTTGCACCTCCTCCAACCTCATCTACTGTATCCGCTGTTCCAGATGTGGACTCCTGAGACAAGCGCAGGCTCGGCGATCGTTTCGCTGAACACCTCCGCTCAGTCCGCCTAAACCTACCTGATCTCCAAGTAGCTCAACACTTTAACTCCCCCTCCTATTCCCGCACTGACCTTTCCGTCCTGGACCTTCTCCATTGTCAAAGTGAGGCCCAGCGCAAATTGGAGGAACAGCACCTCATATTTCGCTTGGCTAGCTTGCACCCTAGCCAAGCGAATATTGACTTCAAGTAACCCTTGCTTTCCCTCCCGGTCCATCCCCGCCCCCTTCCCTGTTCTATTACCAGTCTTACTGTCTCTGACTACATTTTATCTCTGTACCGCCCACTCCCCTGACATCAGTCTGAAGAAGGGTCTCGACCCGAAACATCACCCACTCCTTCTCTCCAGAGATGTTACCTGTTCCGCTGAGTTACTCCAGCATTTCATGTGTACAGACACAACTGGAGTAATATAAATTGATGATAATTAACCAGATCATTATGTTGGACCATGAAGCTAACTAAAAGAAAATTATGTTTTTGAAGGATATGAGGGGGAGAAGTTTGTTCTCAGTATGTGCTAAACAATTATACTGTAAGATCAATGAACTCCCATTCGGAGATTCAGTTCTAAATAGGAATAGTGTCCAAATTAAATAAATGAGCACATCGCATGTCCAGTGCATTTAACTAATGCTACATTTACCTGCTCGTTCAGATTTTTGTTTTGATGGGGAAAGATTTATCTTGAAAATCAATTAAATCGAATGGAAGGCCAGTCCATTTTTATTCAGGGATTTACATACAAAAATTGGAAATAACAGTCTTCCATAAAAATAAGCCAAAATGGTAGGTTATCTTTTAAATGGTTATTCACGGGAAAGTTAAAATATTTCAGCATGTCTTCAATATTAGTCAATGTTATTGATCATTATTTTTTTTAAATAATCCAACCAGGCCCAGAATGTTATAGCAGGGAACATACTAACTGCTGCACAGCTAGATTGCCATCATTTTGCCTTAATGAATTGTGGACAATTTCTTCAGCCCTGAGAGTGAAAATAATTGAGTAAAAGCAGTGAAGTTTAAAGTAAGTATCAAAGAGCTTACTTCTCTGAATGATATAACACATACAAAGGCATGAGAAAACTGGCAATGTTAAGCAAAAACGTATTTCCATATGGATTAGATAGTTATTATTATTTAAAAAGGAAAAATTCATGGGAACTGATAGCAACAAAATTGCTCAACAGTATTTTCTTGATGAGAAATTTGCTTTGAAATTCTATTGATTTAAAAGGGCAGAGCAGCTACGTTTTAAATTCTTGCTAAGTCTTATTCTTCAGATAATGTCATCATTTCATTTTCATCTATTCTTTCGACTGCTCCTTTTTTTAGTTCCATTGTTTCCTTTCTTGGCCTCGTCCCCATATGGCTCGAAGTGTCAAAGTGTGTTCTTCATTAGTAAGTAAGAAAAGTACAGAGATGTTGGATGGGGTGAAGAAGGCTGATCCTGTAGCTAAGGGAGCAGAAAGAACTCATGTAGGTTCACGAGATTGATCCCTGGGATGGCGGGACTGTATGAAGAAAGATTGAAAAGACTAGGCTTGTATTCACTGGAGTTTAGAAGGATGACGAGGATCTTATCGAAACATATAAAATTATAAAAGGACTGGACAAGCTAGATGCAGGAAAAATGTTCCCAATGTTGGGCGAGTCCAGAACCAGGGACCACAGTCTTAGAATAAAAGGGAGGTCATTTAAGACTGAGGTGAGAAAAAAAAATTTCACCCAGAGAGTTGTGAATTTATGGAATTCCCTGCCACAGAGGGCAGTGGAGGCCAAATCACTGGATGGATTTAAGAGGGGGTTAGATAGAGCTCTAGGGGCTAGTGGAGTCAAGGGATATGGGGAGAAGGCAGGCACGGGTTATTGATAGGGGACGATCAGCCATGATCACAATGAATGGCGGTGCTGGCTTGAAGGGCCGAATGGCCTCCTCCTGCACCTATTTTTTATGTTTCTATGTTTCTGAGTTCCCAAATCAGGTTACATAGACAAAGCAATTCTCACTTTTCATGTGAAGATAGACACAAAATTCTGGAGTAACATCTCTGAAGAGAAGTAATGGGTAACATTTTGGGTCGGAACCCTTCTTCAGACTGAGAATCAGAGGAGAGGGCAGCTAGAGATATGGAAGGGTACAAAGAACATGTGAGGTGTGAAAAAGACAGATCAAAGCAGAGGATGGTCAAGGGAATGTACAATGGTTCGTCGTTGTCTGAGGGGAAGGTGACAACGAGGCATAGAAACAGTAAAATTAATCAGGAGGTCAGCGAAACTAGTAGGAGAACTAAGGTGGGGGAGGGACAGAGAGAAAGAAAAAACAAGGGTTACTTGAAGTTAGAGAAATCAATATTCATATTGCTGGGTTGTAAGCTGCCCAAGCAAAATATGAGGTGCTTCCTACTCACTTTTCTAGTGTCATCTGCAGCTCTTTGGTCTGCCCAAAACCTGTTTGCCTCCCACCAGAGTGAGATGTCTGTAAGGGAATGTTGCCGACTGGCAACAGACTGCAGGAGTACATGCTGGGGGGCTGGCTGAAGCTTGGTGCAATAACACTAAGGCTCTGTGTGGGGGAGGATCACCCAGTCTAGGATGCTTGTGCTTCTGGTCACTGAGGGGCAGAGTCCAGTGGAGACACCCCTCAAACAAGGGAAGGGACATCACCTCAAGGAGCCACATGAATGGCAAGGGTGCCAGGTTTAAGGAGAGTTGCAAACACTGCTGAATATGACACTAATGATTGCATTCACACTGCGAAAGTCAGGAGTTTTGCACTGTTTTTAAAATATAATTTTAATCCTGAATAAAGTTTATTTTTGGAAATAAAAGAAAACAATAGCCACAGATGCAAGTAATAGGATTTGCACTGTTTAAGGAAAATTAAGGTTGAACTTTTTAAAAGCGAATGGCTGTGCCATGTTAGCCTGCCAATTTTCTGATCAAAGGTTTCAGAAATGGTCAGGATGAATTGTCTGTCTGTAATAGTCAGAAAGGAAGAGGAACTGATTCTTCCATGGATTGGGGAACCTTGTTCGGTGGAAAGTGACAGGTGAGATGAACTCTGGGATAGGAAAGGCCCTCGTGGGACTTGGGAGAGTCCTCCACTCCTTTGTGAGTAATCTGTAAAAAAAAAAGAGGTCAGCTGTGCAGGTCAGGGGAGTCAAAACTGATTTCTTTTTCATTCTACAAACAAAATCAAAGAGGGAAGTGACCAGATGCACATACACACGAGCCAGAGACCAGCTTGTAATGAATGAACGAATGGCCAAATTGAGTGAGAGTTGTATTTAAGGCTCAGTTTCAGCCAAGCTGATGGCATTAGAGTCCTCTCCCTTTGACAGTTGTAATTATCAGAAATCAAATAACACTGGGCAGCCTCAACCCAATGTACAGAGGGCGCGAGCCTACAGTGTAAAATTGCCCATAATCTGACACTAATTGGGCACTCTAAGCCAGAGAGGTCAGAAGCAAGGCTGGGGGAGGAAATTGAAAAGTACTGCTGATGGGGCAGGAGGTGTTTGTCAGAGGTTAAGGTTAAGACACATTGTTAGAGTATTGTGATAATATCTCCGCTAAATTGCTTTACCCTGCATCTAACCTGACCTGTGAGGGAAAGATTCTGACACCAGATACAAAGGCATGGAAAATGCTCAGAATGATTAAAGTGCTCGGGGTTAAGTAGCGTTTGGTGGAGACATGGAGACACCCATTCCAAAGCAATGTTGCTGTAATGATGTTGGGAAGAATTTTCCTCAACACTGGAGCGAACACCAGAATGTCACTGCAAAATACCATTTGGTCTGAACTCATAAGCTATTGTGCATGTGATCATGTGCTATGGTGATTTGGATTACATACTAATAAATAGTAGGGAAATTAACACAAACAAACTGCTGGAGGAAGTCAGTGAGTAAACGGGCTGTCCCACTGCGGCGACCTAATTGGCAAGTTTAGAAGAGTTTAGGAGAGTTTGAAAAAATTTCATGTTGAAGACCTCCTTAGACTATGTAGAAGACCTCCTTCGACCTCATTCGACTATGTTGAAGACTAACATGTTGAAATATACGCCGCGACCTAGCTGATTAACCTCGAGTACGTGGGGACAACTCTCGAGCATGGATTAGTAAGTATGCAGATGATACTAAGATAGGTGGGGTTGCGGGTAATGAAGTAGAGTTTCAAAGTCTACAGAGAGATTTATGCCAGTTGGAAGAGTGGGCTGAAAGATGGCAGATGGAGTTTAATGCTGATAAGTGTGAGGTGCTACATCTTGGCAGGACAAATCAAAATAGGACGTACATGATAAATGGTAGGGAATTGAAGAATGTAGGTGAACAGAGGGATCTGGGAATAACTGTGCACAGTTCCCTGAAAGTGGAATCTCATGTAGATAGGGTGGTAAAGAAAGCTTTTGGTGTGCTGGCCTTTATAAATCAGAGCATTGAGTATAGAATTCGTGTTCAAAAGGGAACTGCAGATATCGAAGGTACACAAAATTGCTGGGGAAACTCAGCGGGTGCAGCAGCATCTATGGAGCGAAGGAAATAGGCGACGTTTCGGGCCGAAACCCTTCTTCAGACTCTGAAAAAGGGTTTCGGCCCGAAACGTCGCCTATTTCCTTCGCTCCATAGATGCTGCTGCACCCGCTGAGTTTCCCCAGCAATTTTGTGTACCATTGAGTATAGAAGTTGGGATGTAATGTTAAAATTGTACAAGGCATTGGTGAGGCCAATCTGGAGTATGGTGTACAATTTTGGTCGCCTAATTATAGGAAGGATGTCAACAAAATAGAGAGAGTACAGAGGAGATTTACTAGAATGTTGCCTGGGTTTCAGCAACTAAGTTACAGAGAAAGGTTGAACAAGTTAGGGCTTTATTCTTTGGAGCGCAGAAGGTTAAGGGGGGACTTGATAGAGGTCTTTAAAATTATGAGAGGGATAGACAGAGTTGACGTGGACAAGCTTTTCCCATTGAGAGTAGGGAAGATTCAAACAAGAGGACATGACTTCAGAATTAAGGGACAGAAGTTTAGGGGTAACATGAGGGGGAACTTCTTTACTCAGAGAGTGGTAGCTGTGTGGAATGAGCTTCCAGTGAAGGTGGTGGAGGCAGGTTCGTTTTTATCATTTAAAAATAAATTGGATAGTTATATGGATGGGAAAGGAATGGAGGGTTATGGTCTGAGTGCAGGTATATGGGACTAGGGGAGATTATGTGTTCGGCACGGACTAGAAGGGTCGAGATGGCCTGTTTCCGTGCTGTAATTGTTATAAATAATTATAAATGAAGGAGAATTACAAAGAACTCCTAGCACCTCGTGTTGACCATGCTGCGAGTATGAGTCGAGGGCAAACTCGCCAGAACTCACGGATTAGGTCGCCGCAGTAGGACAGCCCCTTCAGGCTGCATCTGTGGAGGAAAATGGAGAGATAATTTACATCACATACCAAAACAGAGTGTTAGAGAGCCAAAACAATGGTGCAATGATGACAAAGATTTGGGTCGTGACACTTCTTCAGAAATAATAGGAAATGCATATTTTGCAGTACTGGTTAGGAATTAAAATAATATTATTTGAAGATTTATTACTCTTTTTGTTGGCTAAGAAAATAATATATCGAAAGGATTATTTTTGAATAGGAAGTGTCTATTTTGTAAATATAAATTATCAAACAGTTCTGCTAAGCTTACAACACTTTGAGTCAGCATTTCTGCTGTTTGATTAATTTATTTACTGAGCTTATTGCTTCCCTTGCCACCACTATAATTTTGTAGTATCTGTGTTCGATATCACAAATCTGGACATTACTCATGCCAGCTGCTGAGTGAGATAAGAAAGAAAAGGGAGAGGGAAGTCATAGCCTGTCCGAGGCCAAAGTCTGGCTTACTAAATTAATGGGAGAGACTGCCATGTCAACTAGACCCATGGACACCAACCAGCTGAGGACTCAAGACGCCGGAACATCATCACCCGGCGAGGACGGCTTGGAACATCGGGCTTCCGTAGAGGCAACTGTGGAGGCCTCAATAGGCCCGACTATGGGTGGACAGTGGGGATGGGACTGGACTTTGTGCCTTCCCCCATAATGGGAACCATTGTGGGGGGATGTTTTTTATGTTAAAGCTATTTATTATTGTTATGTTTGTATTCCTTTTTTAATGTGCTGTATTGGCAAAAAGAATTTCACTACATCTAGGTGTATGTGACAATAAATCAACCTTTGAACCTTTGAACCTTTGAGAACCTTGAAGATAGACACAAAATCGACAGGACCGGAACTCAGCGGGACTCCAGAACCTTGATGTTCTGAGGGAAAGTGAGGCTAGGAAGGAGGTGGCTATCAGAGCCCACAGCAAAGGATTAAGCTCTCCGAGAAATGATCTTTTTCTATCTACTTTTACTTAAATTAGTTTGATTTGGATACATTTGGCGGGTTAACAATAGACTAATAGGTAGCTTTCAACCGACTATTAGCAGCCCGCAGATCGTGGGAGCTGTTTGGAGACAACAAGCGATTTCACAGGCCTTGGCATCAATGAATGCTACATGCAGTTTGCCTCAGTTCTGACAGTACAAATGGAAAAGGCTTAAGAGATGAATCAAAGTTGTACATTGGGAAGCGGTGTTGTGCATCAGGAACTGTTCCAGTAGACCGAGTGCGTGGGCGGAATGGACAATGGACTTTGGAAATGGTGCCAAACATGGCGCCTCCTGCATGTGTAAATATGCAGTCGCACATGTGACAAAGAAAGCACCATTGAACCATTGAAAGGGTTGTTGAAACTATTACATGGCAAAGAATTTGTTCTCTGATATTATGTAGCTTGGGAAATAAGATTACATCACAATCTTTTAATCAGTTTTACCTATGGAAATTCTCGATTAGAACGAGTGTCAAGGGTTATGGGGAGAAGGCAGGAAAATGGGATTAGGACGAAGAAAAAAGAGATAAACTGGGTAATTTCAGATGAGTCGGTAGCAGATAGATGTCTAGGGATCTTAATAAGAGAAAATTAATTCAAAAACATTTCAGGGAGACTTTAAACACTTCTAGAGCATAGTTTAACCTTTCTAAATGTTTTTTTGAGGCATAAAAAGTGATTATCAAATACCAACAGCTAGCAAAGTAAATATGAGGTAGGATATAGATCTGCAGATAAATGATGGAGCTTTGCTGCACCTTAACCTCTTGTCTAGTGAGATGAAGGCACCAATCCAAGAGGAGAACATGCAGAGGACTCTTTAGCTGGGCAAATGGTGTGTGATCAAAAATCAATTTTTCAACAGCAACAGTGGATAAACTATAAACCACCATTTGTAATGTAATACTTTAAAATGCACATCCAGATTATAAATTCCGACGTTATATCAGCAAATGAAGCTTTAGATGCATTGGCTAATTTCCACCTTCCTACAAAAAAACTTTATTCTGTTCATATTGCACAGCCTATGAGTTTCTGGATGAACACAGAAGGAGAACACATTATTTTAATGTCGAAAGAAAAACAAAGACAAATTGAGAAGTTTTTTTCCAGAAACTGTTACAAATCTATTACAAGATACAATTCCCTGATCAGCGTTGGATTTTTAATAACATCTATTTCATCGAGAGGCAATCTTAGAAGCCTTGTATTTTTTCTTATGTTCACAATTTCACCGCCTGGCATGTATTATCTAGATGTAAAATTCAATCACAATTAAAGATGAACTCATTACAAGTAATTGTATCTGGATGGAGTCATCTGATGGTACAGCAGGGATGCTGCACAAGGACTGGGCCATATGGAATTTAAATTATTCTAGTGAGTTCAGGTTGGAAAAGCATGGAAATTGGACTGAAATGAGAACAGAAAGGGAGCATTTATATCATCCTGAGAGGCAGTTACACAGTAATTTCCTGGGTCATAAGCTCACTTTAAATAGGGGGAGCATTGAAATGCATCCTTGCCAGTTGATCTATTTGTGTGATTCTTTTGAATAATTCAGGTTTCCTTTTAAAAAAAATGCTTTGTCAGCTTATGAAATACCTAGTAAATGTGTGTTACTGAGCAGGAAGGCTGGTTAGCATTAATACTGTGACTCGTGATGGTAATGATAAATGTAACAGTTTTCAAATGTGTTTTATTAGCATCCATTTTTAAAACTGCACATTAAGACCCCGTTTTGCAAGCTTGCAGAAGAAAGTTTATCCTTAATTGTAAGCAGGGGTCCTCCCGTGACAAATGCAAGCAGTCTGACTATTTTGATCCTTGGGCTGGCCATTTGCTGACTTGGTTTACTTTGATTTCCTGCATGTTAGTAAAAGAGGACTGATAATACTGCTTCTTCACAAAAAACCCACTGCAACCTGTCCTTCAAGGTCAGGCATAGAATGGATGAGAGGCATCAGTGCGCTTTCGTTAATTGTAAAAATTCCAATGTTAACCACAATCCTCGCTATTATACTGACATTATTTCCAGTTCTCCAGTAATTTGCCCTTGAATTTGACCTTTGAATTGGTTTGCTGACAAATAGTTGACATTGCAACATTTAAGTTTTTTTTTAAATTGTGACCTTCTGATTACAGTGTCTTAAACTGGTCCAAATTTAAATAATCTAGGGCTCTGGAAACCATCAATAAGGAAGAGATTTTCCTTGCCAGCTGCCTGGTTGAATTCAAAGCCAGTTTCCAGATGCAGGGGGACATTCTGCAGTCCTCATTCACCTGTTACCTGGCAGATCACTTCAGGTCAAATATTATTGTGGCTTAATTGGTCTAATATGGCAAGAACACGAGACACAGCTGCGGAAATGATGGTGGATGGCGGACAATCTGTTGCAATGCATAATGTAACTTCTTCAATGATTTTGGATACGTAAACATAATACATTTCTAGATACCTTTACCATCCTTTTCTTGTGCCGCAATAAAACGATGTTATTAATCTCCATTGAATTTCAGTCAGTGTTGTAGTGTTCCTTCAGCATTTATTGATGCTAATTCTTCTTTCTCACCGGTATCTCAGGAAGATAGAGAATATGGGTAAAGATCTCTTTTTCATGTCTGTATGATGTGGAATTAGTATTGTACAAGTGAAGTGCAAGATACAAACAAAGAAGTAACTTCACTTGTAAAACGTCAGGGAGCTAAAACTGGGAGAGATAAAACTCTAAAATATGAGTGTTTTTTTGCTGTACAATAGTTCAAAGATTAATTGCATTATTCAAAAAGATTGATGCCTTTGGGCATAGACTTTACCCCTTTTATACACTTGCATTAAATCAATTTTTATCTATCCAGTAGCTTGATTTATTTTGTGTGAATATCTAAAGCCACTACAAATTTAGACAAGAAAATCAGAAGCGTGTTGCCGCACAGCTTGCAACATAAACACACAGAAACACGCACACGTACATAGATGCACAAACACACACACACACATGCACAAACACATACCCACACACAAATGCATGCACACAGGACATAGACCTGTATATATGCATACATGAATACACACATGCACATACGACATAGACTCCTATATGTACATTTTTACCAAAGATACTAAATGAGCTTTGATTTTTACCCTCCCCTGTTATTCTGTTACAGCTGACAATCAGAAATTACGGACACCATCCCCCCCCCCCCCCCCCCCCCCCCCCCCCCCCCCCACAACCATCCATGGTCTGTTATAATGAGGGTTATCAAATTCACACACACAAGACATAGGCTCTAATACGTATGTACATACACACGTAAATTCAGCCATAGTGTCTCTGCGCTGTCTTGTGCCAGCACCCAGTGTCTCTTTCTCCCTCATTCACAGTCTCTCTCTCTCTTTTGATTGTTCTACTGACTTTTCTCTCCTGGGCCTCCTCCACTGCCAGAGTGAGGTAACACACAAACTGGAGAAACAGCACGCCATGCTCCGCTTGGGCAGCTTACAACCCAATGGCATGAACACTGAATTCACCAATCTCGAATAACACCCCCCTACCCTCTCTCTCACTGTGTGTGTCGCACCCTCTCCCCTCTCTGTCTGCACCCATTACTCCCACACTCCCAGTCACCCCGCTCCTATCCCGTCCTTCCACACTCTCCTCCAATCCCCAAGATCTTCATTTCCCTTTTATTCAGCCCTCCTCTCTGCCCCCTTCCACCTATCAGGGGGGAGTTGATGAGCATGTAAGGAGAACAAAGAAAGCTGGATTAATGTAGGATTAGTGTGAATGGGTGATTGGTGGCAGGCATGGATTCAGCCGGCTGGAGTCCTTTTCCTGTATCGCTCCGTAATGCCCTCTGAAATCTTTGGTTCTTATGAAGCTGCAACACAAGACATCAGCCACATCTGCCAGACTGCAATTACCCAGCAAATTTCCCAGTTGAGGTCACTGCCCTCACCATCCCTTGGATGAATAGTACATCACTGAGGCTAAAGCCTGTGAGTCTGCAGCAGTGGCTGGGCTCACATGTGTGTGTGGGCTCTGATTGAAAGAACAGGCACGTGTATAACTTTAGACTTTAGAGATACAGCAAGGAAACAAGACCTTCGGCCCATCGAGTCCAAGCCGACCAGCGATCAACCTGATTCAGTGGATATTTTTAAAGCAGAGATAGACAAATTCTTGATTGGAACGAGTGTCAAGGGTTATGGGGAGAAGGCAGGAAAATGGGATTAGGAGGCAGAAATTAGCATTGATTGAATGGCGGTGTAGACTCGATGGGCTGAATGGCCTAATTCTACTCCTATAACATGTGAACTTGTGAACTTGTGACCCCGCACACTAGCACTATCCTACACACTTGGAACAATTCGCAATTTTACCAGGCTAATTAATCTACAAACCCGCACATCTTTGGCGTGTGGGAGGAAACCGGAGCACCCAGAGAAAACCCACGCGGTCACAAGGAGAACATATAAACAGGATCGATCCCGAATCTCTGGCACTATAAGGTAGCAACTCTACTGCTGCACCACTGTGCCATCCCTCAGTAACACAGTGTCACATGCCTGTGATAACACCATTTGCTAACATGAAGTTACAGTCCTCTCAGTAAACACCAAATGTTTAAGCATTGGAAATACATTGTGAAGGTCCATGCAAATATCTAGGTAGTTATTATGCTTCTTTTAACCTGAGACACTCTACCATTCATTCAATACCTCACACTGTGAGGAGCATGTGGCAGCTGGAGTGCATGTTTTGGCACCAGGCAGGTACCTGCACAAGCCCAACTGAAGACATGGACGTTATTAAGCATGCAAGGTGTTAGGTATGTGATAATTAGCATATGTAATTAGTGTCTTGTGATGTCTGGTGCAAGTACGCATGTGCGGGGGAGACTCAAGGTGGCGTCCTGCAATAAAGTAGCTTGCAAGATTACTCCCGTGTTCGAGCCTTATTTAAATCTGTTCCAAGCATCCAAATACACAACATAAGGGAAGGCTCACAGTCCTGGAATGGTAAGGGTGGCCGTGTGACTGTGGCTCTTATTCTTACGCATCTAGTGTCAGGATTACAATTGGCCAGACTGAACTCATCCAGGACTGCACCACACGGTTACCTAAGCTGGACGACAGCCAAACTAAATCTTCTGGTGCCCTGAAGGTGCCCAGTACCTGTGGCCTTTACTGCCACAATGAATCTGTAGTGGGAAACCAGGTCACAGGGAGTGGAAATGCATGCCTCACCCATGGACCTTAGAGAGCTGAGGGTCTTTTCACTGATTACAAACATTTTAGTTTAGTTTAGTGATACAGCATGGAAACAGGCCCTTCGGCCCACCGGGTCCACGTCGACCAGCGATCCCCACCTCTTAACATTATCGTACACACATTAAGGACATTTTTTACATTTACCTAGCCAATTTACCTACATACCTGTACATAGAAACATAGAAACATAGAAATTAGGTGCAGGAGTAGGCCATTCGGCCCTTCGAGCCTGCACCGCCATTCAATATGATCATGGCTGATCATCCAACTCAGTATCCCGTACCTGCCTTCTCTCCATACCCTCTGATCCCCCTTTGGATTGTGGGAGGAAGATCTTGGAGAAAACCCACACAGGTCACGGGGAGAACGTACAATCTCCATACTGACAGCACCCGTAGTCGGGATCAAACCCGGGTCTCCGGTGCTGCAAGAGCTGTAGGCAGCAACTCTACCGCTGCCAACAAATATATTTAGTTGAAAATATTTTTTTATTTTTTTATTTTTTTATTAATTTATATTTTTATTAGAAGCAGTGTACAAAAGTATAAACCGCAGCATATGACATAATACATTTATTGTACAGCTTCCATTTAAATTTTTGTTGAAAATATTTAAAAGGTAATTATCTAATAACGCGTAAAATGACTAATAATGTGTTTGAAACATAGCAGTGAAATAAAGAGAATAATCAATAAATTTAGAAGGGTGAGGGGGGACCTTATGGAAACTTACCGAATAGTGAAAGGCCTGGATAGAGTGGATGTGGAGAGGATGTTTCCCCTAGTGTGGGCGTCTAGGACCAGAGGCCATAGCCTCAGAATAAAAGGACGTACCTTTAGAAAGGCGATGAGGAAGAATTTATTTAGTCAGAGGGTGGTGAATCTGTGGAATTCATTGCTACAGATGGCTGTGGAGGCGTCAACGGATATTTTTAATGCGGAGGTTGACATCTTCTTGATTAGTAAGGGTATCAGGGTTTATGGGGAGAAGGCATGAGAAGGGGATTGAAAGAGAAAGATAGATCAGCCATGATCGAATGGAGGAGAAGACTTGATGGGCCGAATGGCCCAATTCTGCACCCATAACTTATGAACGTTTAATGTCACTAAACTTATCTTTTACATCATTTCTAATGCATGTGGTCATCTAGAAGTGCCAGCTATGATTGGCATGAAGCTGAGTGATAGGATGTGAAGTATATCTGGCTCCTCAGCTCCACAACCTTCCTGGACTCAACGATGAGTGCAGGTGTAGAGTGAGGTTAGATGCGTATGCAATGCCCTGGAGCAGAGGTAAGGAGTGAACTGCAGTGTGCAGAACAGCCACAAATGGGTTCCTGAGGAGGTTTTGGTGTGCTCCAGCCCAACAAGTCACTCAAGGCACGAAGCCTTGCCAAAGTGCAAGCATCTTGTGTATTTTACTCTTGACTCCATATTTTTATCGTGAGGTGGAAGGAGGCTATACATCCCATCAAACCTCTACTGGGTTTCAAAGCCATCTCATCAGTCCCACTCCCCCACATATTTGCCAGTAAGCAATTTTTTTCCTCACATAACTGTCTGAATTTTCTATCACCTCCCAAGATTCTGAGTGAATTACAGAATTAATCTACGAAGCAGTGCATCTGGGAGGCAACCAGAGTACCTGAGGGAAAACCACATGGTATAAATGTAGAAACAAGGAACTACAGATGCTGGTTTACAAAAAGGACGCAAAGTGCTGGAGTACCTCAGTGGGTCAGGCATTCAACCATGGAGATCATGGATTCAGTTTAGTTTAGTTTAGAGATACAGTGCAGAAACAGGCCATTCGGTCCACCGTGTCTGCACCAAATAGCGATCCTCGCACCACTAACACTTTCCTAAACACATAAGGGACAATTTACATTTATACCAAGTTAATTAGCCTACAAATTCCGTACAGACAAGCACCCGTAGTCAGGATCGAACCCGGGTCTCTAGCGCTGCAAGGCAGTAGCTCTACCGCTACGCCATTGTTTTGTCCTAGATGGATGTTGTTTCGGTACAAGACCCTTCTTCAGACCGGGGGAATGTACAAATCCAGCACATATGGCACCAGAGGGCAGACCTGAACCCAGGATGCCTGAGGCACAAAGCAGCAGTCTACTTATTGTGTCATCTTATCATGCTCTCCAACTACATGCCACCAGAGTGCATGTGTCATGCATTTGCCACACATTTATAGACACTGCCTTCCACTTTCTGGGAAGGAAGGATGATTCACATATTCATTTTATATACAGATTTTGTATCTCCACAGGCTATCTGAACATCTTTGATCTTTACGTGCTGTCAGTGTTGCATTCACTTCCTGGTTTGAGAAAAGTGTCACTTCTTGACAGTTCAGGAGAATCTTGTCAGCTCCCTCTGGCTCTACTTTTAGAAAACACTTATAATCACCTAACTCTTTGATATTTACTTGCACGTTTGTTGCAGGAATCAAATAATATATGTATACACTTCCAGTTCCATCCTCTACTTTTACAAGATATCTCTTTGTACCACATAATTCACCAGTCACTCCAAACATTTTTTCTGGATGTCAGATTTGCTAGGTGGTGCAGACAATCCATCATGTTCTTTAAAATGTATTTCCCCAAGGCGTGGATCATGAATTTGGTTTCAACTGCTGTTCTTCCACTCCTCCCTTAAGGTTTGACATACATCTCAAGCATGTACTGAGTCTTTAACACATTGCTAACTCACCAGGAGTATAACCCAATATAGAGTGTGGCATTGATATGTATCTTTGCAATGTTTATTAATTAATCGAGGATCATGACAGAAGCCTTCTCGAGGCGTTCCCCGAAAACGACGACGCGATGCACTCTGTGACGTGTCGGGCGACCAATTCTGTCAACATGTTGGACGACGACAGAAGCCAACAGCGAGCTACACGTCCTCTGACACATGAGCAAACGATTAACCTGCCATTGTTGAACTTGAACCCCCTACATTTATGATTTAATTGGGACTTTAGTGATAACTCTCAATGATTTCTCTACCACGCAGTTGGATGCTGAATTACATGGTGAAAAAAGCATGTGCTTATTTAGTTTCAAAAAGTGCTTAAACATAAATGAGGACCATTATCACAGAATCACTATTTAGGTACATTTGGAAAAATGGGCTGAAAGATGGCAGATGGAGTTTAATGCTGATAAGTGTGAGGTGCTACGTCTTGGCAGGACAATCAAAATAAGACATACATGGTAAATGGTAGCAAATTGAGGAATGCAGTTGAACAGAGGAATCTAAGAATAACTGTGCATAGTTCCCTGAAGGTGGAATCTCATATAGATAGGGTGGTAAAGAAAGCTTTGGTGTGCTAACCTTTATAAATCAGAGCATTGAGTATAGTAGTTGGGGTGTAATGTTAAAATTGTACAAGGCATAGTGAACCACACGGTCTTATTCCAATTATCTTTTTTTATTTACTTCTTTTTTTTCCCCCTATCTTATTTTACTTATTTTTTTCATTTTGATTGCTGTTTTTCTTACTTTGTTTTATTTATGGTGATGGTGTTGCACTGTTTTGTATATATCTCTTAAAAATCAATAAAAATTTAAGTGAAAAAAAAAAAATTGTACAAGGCATTGGTGAGACCAATTCTGGAGTATGGTGTACAATTTTGGTCGCCCAATTATAGGAAGGATGTCAACAAAATAGAGAGAGTACAGAGGAGGTTTACTAGAATGTTGCCTGGGTTTCAGCAACTAAGTTACAGAGAAAGGTTGAATAAGTTAGGTCTTTATTCTTTAGAGCGCAGAAGGTTAAGGGGGGACTTGATAGAGGTCTTTAAAATGATGAGAGGGATAGACAGAGTTGACGTGGATAAGCTTTTCCCATTGAGAGTAGGGAAGATTCAAACAAGAGGACATGACTTCAGAATTAAGGGACAGAAGTTTAGGGGTAACATGAGGGGGAACTTCTTTACTCAGAGAGTGGTAGCTGTGTGGAATGAGCTTCCAGTGGAAGTGGTGGAGGCAGGTTCGATTTTATCATTTAAAAATAAATTGGATAGGTATATGGATGGGAAAGGAATGGAGGGTTATGGTCTGAGTGCAGGTAGATGGGACTAGGGGAAAATAAGTGTTCGGCACGGACTTGTAGGGCCGAGATGGCCTGTTTCCGTGCTGTAATTGTTATATGGTTATTATATGGTTATATGGTGGAGGTGATGATTTGGCTGGTCACATGGCAGAGTGGCTACCTTACGATGTCAAGGAGCCGGGTTCGATCCTGACTACGGGAGCTGTCTGTTTGGAGTTTTTATGTTCTCCCTATGACTGCGTGGGTCTTCTCCAGGTACTTCAGTTTCCTTCCTTATTCCAAAGGAGTACAGGTTTGTAGGTTAATTGGCTTCAGTAAAATTCTTAAATCGTTATTAGTGTGTAAGATAGTGTTAGCGTACAGGGAGATCGCTGGTCGGTGTGGACTCGGTGGGCTGAAGTGCCTGTTTCCGCACTGTATCTCTAAAGTCCAAAGTCTACTATTAATTAACGTGGGTAGTTTTTGCTACATCTGTAACTGTAAATCCTGCCTATCTCATCTGTAATATTTAGATTCTGTATTGGAACTGCAATCTTGGCTACTGCTCTATGACTAAATTGCTGGCGCATTTCTATCTCGTATTGACAAAAATTATTTTGCAGTCCTTGATTGCACTTCAAGATGTCACAATTTTCCATGCAAGTTCAAATGTCAAATTTTCTGTGTGTTCGACTGAATTCTCTTATCGACAAACATTTCATTAAGGGAGTAGCAAAGTTATAGATTCATAGAATGGTTGCTGCACAGAAGGTGGCCATTGGGTCCATCATGTCCATGCTGACTCTTTACCAGAGCAACTTTATAGCTCCATGCACTCATCCTTTCCCTGAGGCCCTGAAAGCACTTATCCATTGTCTCTTTGACAGTTCCCCCTTGAAGGCAATGATAAAACTTGCCTCTATCGCCTCTGCAGAAAGGTCTCCCAAATTTTTATAATGTGCTGAACATTAAACATCCTCAGATCATTCTTTTCCCTTTCATGTTATACCTGTGAACTCTTGTCTTCAAATCCTCTACCAATGGTAACAGCCTCCCATTGTCCACTTTGTCCAACCCATCACCATTTTATATACAATTTAAATATCCTATCGAGCTTCTATCTTCGAGAGAAATTAACCTCAGCCGCACTAATGTAGCCTGTCCATTCCACCAGCCTGTTTAGGTACTGCTGCAATTGATCATCATTCTCTTCCCAGTTCACAAAACTGACAAGTTATGTGTCTTCTGCAAATTTGAACATTTTGTCCAGTGCACTTGCATTTTGGTCTTTAATATGATTTTTTTTTCAATGTGAAAGGGCAACATCATAACCTGGGCAAGGCCAATATGCACAAAAGGACACAAAGTGCTGGAGTAGCTCAGCAGGTCAGGCAGCATCTCAGGAGAACATGCCTGACTGAAGAAGGGTCTTGACCTGAAACGTCACGTACCCATGCTCTCCCGGGATGCTGCCTGACCGCATCTTCAGTCAAAGAAACAAGTATTCACCTTTACCCTTTGTTGTCTGTTACTTAACTAACCATATCCATGTTATCAATTCTCTTTTTATGCTTGATGATTCAAGTTTGCTCATAAGACTGCTAAGTAGTACCGTATCAAAAGTTTTCTTAAAGTCCATACATACCACAGTGAAGACAATACTCTCGTCGACTCTATTACCTCATCAAAGAGCTGTCAAATTCATTACAAGCAATCTATCTTGAACAAACCTGTCGACACAAAATGCTGGATTAACTCAGCAGGACAGGCAGCATCTCTGGAGAGAAGGAATGGGTGATGTTTCGGATCAAGACCCTTCTGTGCTGGCTTGCCTTTACCCCCATGAGCAATAATCACTGAGGTTAAATTGTGTGGCTTGTTGTTGCTGAGCACTCTCTACTGTGTTGGGATAAGTCCTTCAACAAAACAAGGTACTTATTTAAAGACTTGGCTGACTTCTGATTTCTAGTTTGAAATTTGCTGGGCTCCACAATTTCTCAAGTTTTTCAATTACAGTGATCCTGCGCTACATCACCATCAGAAGTATTTTCTCTTTTCGCAACAGTGGAAGAATTGCCAAACAATTGTATACTTCTGAACCTATTTCAGTTAACAGAATAACTCTGTGCTCCTGTAGAGCATTGATTCTCCCCACTATAATCAATTTTTATTGTGTTGTTTGCTCAAAAAACATTTCATGCATATTACGTATGAGCTGGAAGGTTCAAGCACTTGTTTGTATCCACCAAGATTGCTAATGTAACCGGATTTCAGTTGTCATTCTGTTATCTTTTTTTCATGCTATTCCCAGCAAGAATAATGTTACCCTAAAATAAGTACATTTATGTCATCTTAGAGTTTATGAAGTTCACTGGTTGCTTATATGATTTACTAAGCTAATTGCAATGCCTCTCTCAACATAATTCTTATGGTCTTGAACCCACTTGGAACTTCCTATTTCCTATTGCCAGTGCAGGCACAGAGACACAGACCAAACATGCACACCCACACACTCACACACCACTTGCATACACACGCACACTCACATGCACACTCACATTCAAAAGTTGCTCCGTTGAATGCACTGTGACTGTCTAATCTTTTTAGAGTCATAAGGTAATACAGCGTGGAAACAGGCCCTTTGGCCCCACTTGCCCACATGTCTCAGCAATACCTGCCTGCGTGTGGTCCATATCCCTTCAAACCTGTCCTATCCATGTACATGACTAATTGTTTCTTCAAAATTGGGATAGTCCCAGCCTCAAGTACCTCCTCTGGCAGCTTGTTCCATACACCCACCCCCCTTTGTGTGAAAAAGTTACCCCTCAGATTCCTATTAAATCTTATCCCCTTCACCTTAAACCTATGTCCTCTGGTCCTCGATTCACCTACTCCGGGCACGAGACTCTGTACATCTACCCGATCTAGTCCTCTCATGATTTAATACACCTCTATAAGATTATTGCTCATCCTCCTGCATTCCAAGGAATAGAGTCCCAGCCTCCTCAGCCTCTCCCTATAGCTCAGACCCTCTAGTCCTGGCAACATCCTAGTAAGTCTTCTCTGTACCCTTTTCAGCTTGACAACATCTTTCCTATAACATGGTGCCCAGAACTGAACACTATACTCTAAATGCGCTCTCACTAACGTCTTACACAACTGCAACATGACCTCCCAACCTCTATATTTTCTGTGCGAATTGTGATAGTACTTGTCCAAAGCCACTACTCAAGCGGTGCTTCAGCTATTAATCTCTCTTTAACCCACACTTTCCAGTACTCAGTCATCGTTGGCTGCTTCTTTGCTCAGCAATGCCAATAGTCCCACAAGCTGATGCCCAAGTCAAAAATACTATTCATGTACAGCTAAATCTTCTTACGTCCTTTTTGTATCTGTTTCTCATGAGGTCTGTTTTGCTTCATGTATGGTCTGTGCTTTCCATTCATTTCGCTGGTTTGGAGAAGCAGGATCAACACAGAAAAGAGGGACTCATTGACATCTAAAGGGCCTGTCCCACTTTGACGACCTAATTCACAACCTTTTTTACATTTTTCATCAGGCTAGAAAAAAAACGCCCCGACCTACTTGATGCCACGAGTACCTACGACTAGCATCACCGCCTGCTACGACCTACCTACGACCTCCCACGACCTCGTGACGACCATGCTGCGACTATGAGTCAAGGGCAAACTCGGCAGAGGTCGTGAATTAGGTCTTGAAAGTGGGACAGGCCCTTTACTCAGAGATGCCAAGAATCATCTCATAGTTTAGTGATTCCATTCAGCCCTTCATAGAAGTCATGCCGAGTCATAGAAACATGGAAATATAGAAAATAGGTGCAGGAAGAGGCCATTTGGCCCTTCGAGCCAGCACCACCATTCATTGTGATCATGGCTGATCATCCACAATCAGTAACCCATGCCTTCCTTCTCCCCATATCCCTTGATTCCACTAGCCCCTGGAGCTCCATCTAACTCTCTTTTAAATTCACCAAGTGAATTGGCCTCTATTGCCTTCTGTGGCAGAGATTAAACATTCTCATCTTCATGTTTAATTCCTTCTCCACCTTATCTTTCTGCATCTCATGTAACTCCTCGATCCCTATAGACCTCTATTCACTTTGTATCTTCCATTTTAGACTTCTTATACAATCACCATCCCTGTTCCCTAACCACTGGTGACTCTGCTGGCTGGACCCTCAGCTTTGGAATTTCTTACATAACTTTCCATCTCCGCTTCCTTTTATAAATTCCCTTTCATTCCTCCTTCAGCAAAAATATTTAATCATCTTTCCTCACCTCTCTTTCCACTCAATAAGGTATTTTATATCGTTTTAACTCTGCCAAGAGGTCATAATAATGCACGATATATCAATTGAAAGAAGTCAAACACGTTGGCGGCTTGGGGACATTCAGAGAATGACTTGGTTTGGAAAAGATGCATTATTTTAGATACAATGGAATAAAAATGTAGATCAAAAAATCCAAAATGGCTCCCTAATTTATTACATAAAGCTCTGCAGGTTCAGGTTATACAAAATTATTTTGACCTGCTGCTGTGCTGGTCAGATACACTTCCTGCACACAATTAGAAGTTTGTTGTTTGATCTAAACAATGTTAGGATTAAAATACATATTTCGTACAATAGATCTGAAGCTTTCTAAACTGGTTAATTAAAATATCAAACAAAAGCCCATGTGGGATTGCGCAGCTGTCAGGCATTACATCTGATGAATGAAATGGAAGACAGTAATAGGATTATTACTAGTTCAGCTGGTGCTTTAATCCAAACAGTGTGTCCTTAGCCAAGCAAATCTCTAGGCTTTTTGTGACGAAGCATTATGAAAAAGAGGGCATTAAGAATAAGATTAGTAGCACTACGCTCGATAGGATTGAATGAATGAGAAGAATTCCGATGGAAGTGAAACATTAACTTGTCTTTTCCCTTCGCAGGTGCTGATAGACCTGCTGTGTATATCCCACTTATTCCATGTTTCTTTCTATCAATTTTGGTGGCAGAAACAGAGTCAAATCCAGCTTTTGGAAAGGATGTGTTTAGACACTCGAAGGCAATTAATTTACAGGATTAAGGGAGAATTGGTCTGATGGAATTACTCTACAGAGGAGCATGGCCTCAATGGACTGAACACCTCCTTGTCAAAGAGTCAGGGAATCATATAATACGGACACAGGCCCTTTGGTCTAACTTGTCCATGCGGACCAAGATGTCCCACCTAAGCTTGTTCCATTTGTCTGCATTTGGCCTATATCCCTCTTTCCTATTCATATAGCTGTCCAAGTGTCTTTGAACTTCTGGTATAGTACCTGCCTTAACTACCTCCTTTGGCAGTTCACTCCATATACTCCCCACCCTCTGAGTAAAAATGTTGCCCCTCAGGCTCCTATTAAACTTTTCCCCTCTCACCTTAAACCAATGTCTTGATTCCCCTACCCTGGGTAAAAAGCTCTTGGCATTGACTTCATCAATCCCCCTTATGATTTTATACACCCGCATTCAGGCAGGCAGATTTGCCACTGCTACACGGGTGGGTTTAAACTAAATAGTGGGGGAGAGGAGACAAATTGGAAATACGAAGATGGAGTTAAAGGGAAAGAGGGTATAGGAAAAGTTAAGAAAGACACAAGAATTAACAGGGCAGAAAGCTTACGAAGGGACAGGAGAGTATGGCCAAGTGAAATAGGAATCGATGTGAAAGGTGAGGTGAGTAATGGATTAAAAGTATTATATATGAATGCACAAAGTATAAGAAGTAATGTGGATGAGCTTGAGGTTCAGAGATTGGTAGATACAGGTATGACATTATGGAGATTACAGAGACGTGGCTGCAGGAGGATCTGGACTGGGAACTGAATATTCAGGGTTATATGTCCTATAGAAAGGACAGGCAGGTGGTCAGAGGGGGTGGGGTAGCTCTGTTGGTGAGGGATGAAAGTCAGTCCCTTGCGAGGAGTGACATAGGGACTGACGATGCAGAGTCACTGTGGATAGAACTGAGGAATTGTAAAGGTAAGAAACTCTAATGAGAGTTAGCTACAGGCCCCCAAACAGTAGCGTGGATGTAAGATGCAAATTGCAGCAGTAGTTAAAATTGGCATGTAGCAAAGGTAATGCCACTGTGGTTTAGGGAGATTTCAAAATGCAGGTAGACTGGGAAAATCAGGTTGGTTCTGGACCCCAAGAAAGGGAGTTTGTAGAGTGCCTCCGAAATGGATTCTTAGAGCAGCTTGTAATGGAGCCGACCAGAGAAAAGGCAATTCTGGATTTAGTGTTGTCTAATGAACCAGATTTAATAAGGGAACTCAAGGTAAAGAAACCGCTAGGAGGTTGTGACCATAATCTGATAAGTTTTAAACTGCAATTTGAGAGGGAGAAGGTTAAATTAGAAGTGTCAGTGTTGCAGTTGAACAAAGGGGACTATGAAGGCATGAGAGAGGAGCTGGCCAATGTCGACTGGAAAAGGATGCTAGCAGGAATGATGGTGGAATAGCAATGGCAGGAATTTCAGGACATAATCCAGAAGATTCAGGATCATTTTATTCCAAAGAGGAAGAAAGATTCTAAGGGGAGTAAGAGGCAAAGGTGGAAGACAAGGGAAGTTAGGGATGGAATAAAACTAAAAGAAAAGGTGTATAACATAGCAAAGAGTAGCGGGAAGCCAGAGGATTGAGAAACTTTCAAAGACGGTAACATAAAGGGCAAAACGAGGTGAAAATATGAAGTACGAGGGTAAGCTGGCCAAGAATATAAAGAAGGATAGTAAAAGCTTCTTTAGGTGTTAAGAGAAAAAGATTAGTAAAGACAAATGTGGGTCCCTTGAAGGCAGAAACAGGTGAAATTATTATGGGGAACAAGGAAATGGCAGAAGAGTTGAACAGGTATTTTGGTTATTTCTTCACTAAGGAAGACACAAACCATCTCCCAGATGTACTAGAGGACAGAGGATCTACGGAGACAGAGGAACTGAAAGAAATTTGCATTAGGCGAGAAATAGTACTGGGTCGGCTGATGGGACTGAAGGCTAATTAATTCAAAGGCCTGATGGTCTGCATCCCAGGGTACTTTAGGACGTGGCTCTAGTGGATGCATTGGTGATAATTTTCCAATGCTCTATAGATACAGGATCAGTTCCTGTGGATTGGAGGGTAGCTAATGTTATCGCACTTTTCATCAGGAAAGAAAAAACAAGGGAATTATAGACCAGTTAGCCTGACATCGGTGGTGGAGAAGTTGCTGGAGTCAATTATAAAAGATGAAATAGCGGCACATTTGGATAGCAGTAACAGGATCAGTCCGAGTCAGCATGAATTTACGAAGGGGAAATCATGCTTGACTAATCTTCTGGAATTTTTTGAGGATGTAATTATGAAAATGAACAAGGGAGAGCCAGTGGATGTACCTGGACTTTCAGAAAGCATTTGATAAGCTTCCACATACGAGATTAGTGTGCAAAATTAGGGCACATGGTATTAGGGGTAGAGTGCTGACATGGATAGAAAATTGGTTGGCAGACAGGATACAAAGAGTAGGCATTAACGGGTCCCTTTCAGAATGGCAGGCAGTGACTAGTGGGGTACCGCAAGGCTAGGTGCTGGGACCGCATCTATTTACAATATACATCAATGATTTTGATGAAGGGATTCAAAGTAACATTGGCAAATTCACAGAGCCCGGTGGCAGTGTGAACTGTGAGGAGGATGCTATGAGAATGCAGGGTGACTTGGACAGGTTGGGCAGATGCAGTTTAATGTGGATAAATGTGAGGTTATCCACTTTGGTATCAAAAACAGGAAGGCAGAATACTATCTAAATGGGGTCAAGTTGGGTAAAGGAAAGTACAACGGGATCTGGGGGTCCTTGTTTATCTGTCAATGAAAGTAAGCATGCAGGTACAGCAGGCAGTGAAGAAAGCGAATGGCATGTTGGCCTTTATAACAAGAGGAGTTGAGTATAGGAGCAAAGAGGTCCTTCTGCCGTTGTATAGGGCCCTAGTGAGACCACACCTTGAGTATTGTGTGCAATTTTGGTCTCCTAATTAGAGGAAGGAAATCCTTGCTATTGAGGCAGTGCAGCGTAGGTTCACGAGGTTAAACCCCCGGATGGCAGGACTGTCATATGATGAAAGATTGGAAAGACTGGGCTTGTATTCACAGGAATTTAGAAGGATGAGAGGGCATCTTATAGAGACATATAAAATTATAAAAGGACTGGACAAGCTAGATGCAGGAAAAATGTTCCCAATTTTGGGGGAGTCCAGAACCAGGGGCCACAGTCTAAGAACTGAAATGAGAAAAAAAAATGTCATCCAGAGAGCTGTGAATTTGTGGAATTCTCTGCCACAGAAGGCAGTAGAGGCCAATTCACTGGATGAATTTAAGAGAGAGTTACAGTACATAGAGCTCTAGGGACTAGCGGAATCAAGGGATTTGGGGAGAAGGCAGACACGGGTTACTGATTGTGGATGATCAGCCATGATCACAATGAATGGTGGTGCTGACTCAAAGGGCCAAATGGCCTCCTCCTGCACCTATTTTCTATGTCTCTATGTTTCTACCTCTATAAGTTCACATAATAGCCTCCTGCATTCCAAAGAGTAAAATCCTACCTCCCCATCCTAATTCTCCAACTAGTACTGATTAAATATGCTTTATTGTCACCTCCCCTTCAGCTAACAATAAACCATTCTACATTTCCTTATCAACATCTGCTTTGAGCTGTCATTTTCACACCTCACCCTTCCATATTTCTAGACTGCCTCTCCCCTGACTTTCAGTCTGAAGAGGGTCTCGACATGAAACTTCACACATTCCTTTTCTCCAGAGATGCTGCCTGTCCCGGTGAGTTACTCCAGCATTTTGTGTCTATCTTCGGTGTAAACCAGCATCTGCAATCCCTTTCTACACTGTTATTCTCCTTGCTTTGGTGGAATGACTGGGATTTGGTAAATGGCATTCACCCCACACTTTCACCAGAATTGTGCAACTACTCAGGATCACCTCCGAGGAAATTTTGGTCTAAAGGTTAAGTGCTGTTTTAAACAGTGTAACTGGGGTCAAGGAAAGAGCGCTCACGTCACGACCCTGTCTCCACCAATCTTTCCACCACTACGCACAAGAAGTGCAAGGCGCCATTGTATGCAAATGCCGAAAAGTGTGTTCCGCTCTGGCTGAACAATTTCTAATCTTGTGATGTGGACTCGATAACAGAACTGTGTAACTTCAAAATGAAAGATCTAAGTTACAGCTGGATAATTTATTTCTCTAATCTGGTTATATGATTCATAGATAGACACACAATGCTGGAGTAACTCGGTGGGAGAGGCAGCATCTCTCGAGAGAAGGAATGGCCTGTGGCTGAGTTACTCCATCGTTTTGTGTCTCTCTTCGATTTAAACCAGCATCTGCTGTTCTTTCCTATACATTTATGATTCATAATTGGATAAACTCCTTCACATTTTAGTTTGCTTGAATGGTCTGTCAAAGCTCACAGACCACCCAAATCTCTCTACTATGAACATCTCAGTAGCAGATGCATTCTACAAATAGATAACAATAAGGAAGTCTAGCCTGGCGCTGTCAAGGAGCTTTGAAGGTTATTTATTCAGCCTGGGCCAATTTCTGCTGGCTATTCATTGTAGGACATTAATTCACTTTATTCCCACTGTACCTGGTGTCTTTGTTTATAATTAAGGGATTCAAGTTGTGAACTGTATTTGATCTTGTGATTTCCTAACATGCAATTAGAATTAAAGGCATAGAATAATAATAGAGGCATAATCATAGAGTCAAACAGCACAGAAACAGGGCCTTCCACCCAATTCATCCATGTCAACCAAGATGCACTATCTAAGGTAGTCCCATTGGCCCACGTTTGGCCCATATCTCTCTAAACCCTTCCTATAGGGCCTGTCCCACCAGCATGTGATTGCATGCGTCTAGCGCGACCAAACGGAAGCGGAGTTCGCGCTAAGTACCCGCTAAGTACGCGGTAAGTACGTGCAAAGTTTGCGCGTGACGTAATTTACGTCAAACTCACCAATCAGCTGGGCAGGAGGCGGGCCGACTGAATTTAGACGTCGCACGGCGTCGGGCGGTGACGTCATCGCGCAACGGCACGCCGGGTGGTGACGTCATCGCGCAACGCCACAGCGCTAGGCGTATGCCGTTAAGACGCTGCGTACGACGTCAAGATGCTGCGTACGACATCAAGACGTTGCGTACGCCCGTCGAGGAGCTGCGTACGGCCTCAATGCGGCTGCGGGTCGACAGGCCATTGTCGCGTGGGATTTTTGGACAGTGCCAGATTTTTGGAGCACAGCACATGTTGGGACCAGCCCCACACAACTCCATACGCCTCCGCCGATCGAAGTGGGACTGGCCCCGCGAGGCCGTACGCCTCAAGCGACCACGTTTGGTCGCGCTAGACGCATGCTATCGCATGCTGGTGGGAACAGGCCCTTATCTATGTACCTGTCCAAGTGTCTTTTAAATACTGTTATAGTACCTGCCTCAGCTATCTCCTCTAGCAGCTCGTTCCATATAGCCACCACCCTCTGAGTGAAAAAGGTGCCCCTTGGGTTTCTATTCAATCTTTTGATAAAGGACATGGTCAAAGTAAACTGATCACTATTTACTCTGACCAATTTTGACCAAATTTGTAAACAGAGCCATCATATAACCATATAACATATAACCATATAACAATTACAGCATGTTACTCATGTGACTGTGACATGAGTTTGCAGATAAAGATTGTGAAAGCGTATTTTTGCGAAATAAACAGGCCAATATAACCATATAACAATTACAGCACGGAAACAGGCCATCTCGACCCTTCTAGTCCGTGCCGAACACGTATTCTCCCCTAGTCCCATATACCTGCGCTCAGACCATAACCCTCCATTCCTTTCCCGTCCATATAACTATCCAATTTATTTTGAAATGATAAAAACGAACCTGCCTCCACCACCTTCACTGGAGGCTCATTCCACACAGCCACCACTCTCTGAGTAAAGAAGTTCCCCCTCATGTTACCCCTAAACTTCTGTCCCTTAATTCTCAAGTCATGTCCCCTTGTTTGAATCTTCCCTACTCTCAGTGGGAAAAGCTTATCCACGTCAACTCTGTCTATCCCTCTCATCATTTTAAAGACCTCTATCAAGTCCCCCCTTAACCTTCTGCGCTCCAAAGAAAAAAGCCCTACCTTGTTCAACCTTTCTCTGTAACTTAGTTGCTGAAACCCAGGCAACATTCTAGTAAATCTCCTCTGTACTCTCTCTATTTTGTTGACATCCTTCCTATAATTAGGCAACCAAAATTGTACCCCATACTCCAGAATTGGCCTCACCAATGCCTTGTACAATTTTAACATTACATCCCAACTTCTATACTCAATGCTCTGATTTATAAAGGCCAGCACACCAAAAGCTTTCTTTACCACCCTATCTACATGAGATTCCACTTTCAGGGAACTGTGCACAGTTATTCCCAGATCCCTCTGTTCACCTGCATTCTTCAATTCCCTACCATTTACCATGTACGTCCTATTTTGATTTGTCCTGCCAAGATGTAGCACCTCACACTTATCAGCATTAAACTCCATCTGCCATCTTTCAGTCCACTCTTCCAACTGGCATAAATCTCTCTGTAGACTTTGAAAATCAACTTCATTATCCACAACCCCACCTATCTTAGTATCATCTGCATACTTACTAATCCAATTTACCACACCATCATCCAGATCATTGATGTACATGACAAACAACAGTGGACCCAACACAGATCCCTGTGGCACCCCACTAGTCACTGGCCTCCAACCTGACAAACAACCATCCACCATTACTCTCTGGCATCTCCCATTCAGCCACTGTTGAATCCATCTTGCTACTCCACCATTAATACCCAACCATTGAACCTTCTTAACCAACCTTCCATGAGGAACCTTGTCAAAGGCCTTACTGAAGTCCATATATACAACATCCACTGCTTTACCCTCATCAATTTCCCGAGTAACCTCTTCAAAAAATTCAAGAAGATTAGTCAAACATGACCTTCCAGGCACAAATGTATCATCATACAGGACAATTGAAATGAAAGTAAAAGCAGAATATTCCTTCCTTGGAATTTATAGGATTGCTATCTACTCAAAAGTATTTATTTTCTCCACCAACCTAAAGGAGTTACTCACTCTCTATTCATGACTGCGTAGCCGGTCATAGTGCGAACTTAATCATCAAGTTCGCTGACGACACCACTGTTGTGGGATATATCACTGATGGGGACGAGTCAGAGTATAGAAGTGAGATCGATCGACTGACCAAATGGTGCCAGCACAATAACCTGGCCCTCAACACCAGCAAAACCACGGAACTGATTGTGGACTTTGGAAGAGGTAGGATGGGGACCCACAGTCCCATTTATATCAACGGGTCGATGGTGGAGAGGGTCAAGAGCTTCAAATTCCTGGGCGTGCATATTTCTGAAGATCTCTCCTGGTCCGAGAACACTGATGCAATTATAAAGAAAGCACATCAGCGACTCTACTTCCTGAGAAGATTACGGAGAGTCGGTTTGTCAAGGAGGACTCTCTCTAACTTCTACAGGTGCACAGTGGAGAGCATGCTGAGCGGTTGCATTGTGGCTTGGTTCGGCAACTTGAGCGCCCAGGAGCGGAAAAGACTACAAAAAGTAGTAAACACTGCCCAGTCCATCATCTGCTCTGACCTCCCTACCATCGAGGGGATCTATCGCAGTCGCTGCCTCAAAAAGGCTGGCAGCATCATCAAGGACCCACACCATCCTGGCCACACGCTAATCTCCCCGCTACCTTCAGGTAGAAGGTACAGGAGCCTGAAGACTGCAACATCCAGGTTCAGGAATAGCTACTTCCCCACAGCCATCAGGCTATTAAACTCAACTGAAACAAATCTTTGAACATTAATAGATCATTATCTGTTTATTTGCACTTTATCTGCTTATTTATTGATGTGTTTATATATTTATATAATGGTATATGGACTCACATATGTTCTGTATTCATGCCTACTATGTTCTGTTGTGCTGAAGCAAAGCAAGAATGTCATTGTCCTATCTGTGATACATGACAATAAACTCTCTTGACTTGATTCTTGAGTGGGCAATAACTTCCAAGTGAACATGAATTAGACCAGTGGTTCTCAACCTTTTTTCAGTGATGTACCCCCTGTGAAATATTTTTTCAGCCAAGTACCCCCTAACCAGCGCAAAATTTTAAAATCTCACGTACCCCCTGGAGTGCCTTCACGTACCCCCAGGGGTACGCGTACCCCCATTTGAGAACCACTGAATTAGACAATAGACAATAGGTGCAGGAGTAGGCCATTCAGCCCATTCAATGTGATCATGGCTGATCATCCCCAATCAGTACCCCGTTCCTGCCTTCTCCCCATATCCCCTGACTCCACTATTTTTAAGAGCCCTATCTAGCTCTCTCTTGAAAGCATCCAGGGAGCCTGCCTCCACCGCCCTCTGAGGCAGAATTAAACACGAATAAGCACACTGGATCACATACTCAACAATGAAGAAGAAATATTAGGGATAATGCAGTTGTTTCTCATTTATTGTTTACAGATCCTAACAAAATAGGAGTCCATGGACATGAAATCATGCTGTGTGATGCATATCAGCAAGAAATCCCTTCCCTTGATATTTAATTAAACCATCGATTAGTTTATTTTTCTTCTCAGCTGAAATAGATACCAAACAAACACAGCAACATGTTCAGAATGTGATTTCAAGATCTATAATTTTTTGCTCAGAGCATTATATCTGACTTCACATGGAGCTCTGAACATTTTCAGTTAGGAGTAGAAAATAACAAGTTTTGAAGAGTATATGATATTTTATAAGGTGGCCTTGACTGTATTTATCAGTTGGAAACTGCATTTCCTAAACCTAAAACGGCATTGTAAGCATTGTAGTGCGATAAGTCACTGCATGCGAAAGGGTTTGACATGATATTAGCAGGAACTTCTGGATTACTTTCTTCTTGTACTGGGACTGCAGATGCTGGTTTACGCTAAAGCACCCAAAGTGCTGGAGTAACTCAGCGGGTCTTGCAGCATCTCTGGAAAACATGGATAGGTGACGTTTTGGATGGAGACCCTTCTTCAGACTCTGTACTGGTCTAGACACGAAAAGCTGGAGTAACTCAGTGGGTCAGGCAGCATCTCTGGAGAAAAGGAATAGGTGATGTTTCGGGTTGAGACCCTTCTTCCATCGTCTTTGTGATCATAGCGCTAAGCTTAGTCAAGGCAAAGAACACATGACATCCTCCACAATGTAGGGAGGTAATGTAAGTTTTGTTTTCATTAATAACAAAACTTGTCATATTTGACATTCAAAATCCTTAATGTGAGTTAATTGCTACTTAATTTTATTTCATCTTTGCAGAAATAACAATCTAATGCCAATTGACCGAGCCGGATAAATCACAAATGTGTGCCAGCTATTGGCTAGACTGAGCACACAATGAGTGGATGTATCAGAAAACTACAGCAAGGATGTTGTGTACACCACAGACTGAGATATCTGTGTTTACTGTGCTCTGGAAACTTTACTCAAATCTGTAACCGTTTCCTCAAACATTACTGTGATTGCATGCTTGTAATGAGGGTTCTGAGTTCAATTAAACAATATTTTAAAATTTGCCTTAATTTTCGCTCTCTGCTCCTTTTGTATATATTTTTGCTGCTTGTTAAAATCCATGACATCCTTAACAATAATCTCTGACTTGAGGGGGTCTGTGTTTAGTCTTCCATGAAATGAAAAATTGCAGTCAGTGCTTTTGCAGTCTACGGTATCTGTATAATTTGCAAAATGTTTTGTGGATTATGTTAAAGCTTTTTGTATGAATGTCCATTGTCATTATGACTGAAAACTTGTCTTTTCAAAGAAGTTATTATTCTCTGTTTGAACTAGGATTACTTTAAATTGCTCATTGCTGCAAAAGTCTGCTTTGAAGTGTGCCTCAACCATGTATCCAAAATTGGCCTGATTATCTCCCTGTACATTCAGTGGTTTCAGGCACTCTTCCGCTTATGTGCTTATGGCTTACGAACGTTATCATATCTGTACTCAGAATAAGTATAACTATAAATAACTTAGTGTTTCTATCATTAATTATTCTATCAAATATAAGCAGAAAACTGACAATTGAACAGAATGGGAAAAAGAATTGATTTATGCTATCAGGGTCCTGACCAGAGGATTCACCTGTTAATGTTCACCAGAGATGCTGTCTGACCTGCTGAGTTGCTCCAGCACTTTGTGCCTTTTTTGTGGACCAACATCTGCAGTTTCTACACTCTCTGAAATATGCATTCCCTTTTTTGGGAAATAGAGGTAGAGGTATTTTTGTTTTGTTTTGTTCTTTGTTTTCACTTTTAATGTCAAGTTTTTGAGTACCTTGTGTGTTGTGACTGTCGGCAGACCAATTTCCGTTCGGGGATTAATAAAGTTTTATCTTCTCGTATCATATCATATCGTATGAAAAGCATATCAATGCATCATTCATTCCAGGTCTTAATCACACTGCGAAATTTGTGGTTATTATTTTTTGGACACCTTAGTCAGCCACTTGTATGGGATAACAAGAGGCCATGCTTGTGAGGTCACACTTGGAGTATTGTACTCAGTTTTGGTCACATTTCTACAGGAAAGATGCCATTAAGCTGGAAAGAGTACAGAGGGGATTTACGAGGATGTTGCCAGGACTCGAGGGCATGAGCTATAGGGAGTGGTTGCGCAGGCTAGGACTTTAAGTAAGTAAGTAAGTTTATTGGCCAAGTATCACATACAAGGAATTTGCCTTGGTGCTCCGCCCACAAGTAACAACATGACATATAGTGACAGTTATGAATGACTCATAAAACACTAAACATTAATAATAATAATAAAACATTAATGATAAAACACCATTGATCAATTGAATTGAATCCTTTATTTGTCATTCAGACCTTTCGGTCTGAACGAAATGCTGTTGCCTGCAGCCATACATGTAATAATAACAAAACACAATAAACACAAATTAACATCCACCACAGTGAGTTCACCAAACACCTCCTCACTGTGATGGAGGCAAAAGTCTTAGAGTTACTGTCTCTTCCCTCCTCTTCTCCCTCTGCGCCGAGGCGATACCCCACCGGGCGATGGCATCAGTCCCACGGTTCAAGCTCCGCGGCCCGGGGGGTGGTCGTAGCTGCCCGCAGCTGTTGCAACGGGTGCTCCGGAAAACAGGCACCAGCCTGTGACCTGCGAGCTCCCGACATTGTCCTCCACTGGCCCGCGGCCGAGCCACGGATCCAGGTCGCCGCCGCCAGAACGCCGCCTCAGCCGCCGTAGCACCGTCTCCGCTCCGCACCGGGCCGCCCACAAGGCAGCGTCTCAGCCCCGCACCGGGCTGCCCCCACGAGAGCACCTTCCAGCCGGGAGTCGGTCCGCCCACACGGCAGCGTCTCAGCCCCGCACCGGGCTGCCCCCCCGAGAGCACCTTCCAGCCGGTAGCCTTGCCGGCCGCACAGGAGTGTCTCAGCCCCGCGCCGTCTGCCCTCACCGGAGCGCCGAGTCGTGCCGCTACCCGGACGTCGCCACAGCTCGAAGACGGCCAGCCTCGCGTTGGTGAGTCCTGGCTGGCTCTACCTCCGGACCCTCGAGGTCGGTCGCAGGTTGGAGGCCGCCAGCTCCGCCATTAGGCCTCAGCGCATGTGAACTAACAAAATACCAGATCAAACGGAGGCTACAGGTTTTTGGCTGTTGAGTAGAGCAACTACTCGTGGCTAAAAACTGTTTTTATGTCTGGCTGTGGCAGCTTTGACAATCCGGAGTCGCCTTCCAGAGGGAAGTGATTCAAAGAGTTTGTGGCCAGGGTGAGGGGGGGTCAGAGATGATCTTGCCCGCTCGTTTCCTGGCCCTTGCAGTGTACAGTTCATCAATGGAGGGAAGGTTGCAGCCAATAACCTTCTCTGCTGATCGGACGATTCGCTGCAGCCTCCAGGTGTCGTGCTTGGTGGCTGAGCCAAACCAGACCATAAGATGCTGAAGGTGAACTTACAGAGATGTATAAAATTATCAGGGGAATAGAAAGGGTAATGCACAGAGTCTTTTTCCCAGAGTAAGGCAAACAGGAACTAGATAGCTTAGGATAAGGTAAAAGGGAAAGATAGGTACCCAAGGGGCAACGTTTTCACTCAGGGGTAACGTTTCCATATACCCCTGGTGGTGGGTATATGGAATGAGCTGCCAGAGGAAGTAGTTGAGGCAGGTACATTAACAATATATTAAAGATATTTGGACAAGTACATGGATAGGAAAAGTGTAGAGGGATAAGTGCCAAATCTGAGCAAATGAGACTAGCTTCGATACGGCATGACAAATTGAGCTGAAATGCTTGTTTCCATGTTGTATCACTCTATGACTCTGTGAGAGAACTTAGTACCTGCTATGGGTTGACATTTCTAATGAATGAGAAGGAATCTTCCCCCAACGGGCAGCATGGTGGTGCAGTCGCAGTGTTGCTGCCATACAGCACCAGAGACCCGGGTTTGATCCTGACTACAGGTGCCGTCTGTACAGAGTTTGTACGTTCTCCCCGTGACTTGCGTGGGTTTTTCCTGCGATGTCTGGTTTCCTCCCATACTCCAAAGACGTACAGGTTTGTAGGCTAATTGACTTGGTGTAATTGTAAAGTTTCCATAGTGTGTATAGGATAGGGTGCAGGTACCACTGGTCAGCATGGATTCGGTGGGCCGAAGGGCCTGTTTCTGCGCTGTATCTCTAAACTAAACTAAACTGAGCTCCATAGGTTTCCCAGTCAATGTCTCCCAACCCCTCTTATCCACATTGCCTCCACTAGCGTGTCTCCCAGGATTTACCGGAGAGCTTTGTATGAAGTACAAGACAGATGACTGGATAATATGGGTATAATCCAGTCAGAGGCATTAGCACCACAACAATCAACTTCCTCCGAGGCAACTAATATCTGTCTCAGAATATAGTAATGTTTTATAAAGAGAGAGAAGAGAAAGGGAGAGGGAGAGAGAAAAAAAATCAGCTACTTCTGGATAGACCCAGTTTATTCGGCTCCAGTATCCAGTCTGAAGATGGGTATCAACCCAAAACGTCACCTATTCCTTTCCTCCAGAGATGCAGCCTGACCCGTTGAATTAATGCCCCTGTCCCACTTAGGAAACCTGAACGGAAACTTCTGGAGACTTTGCGCCCCACCCAAGGTTTCCGTGCGGTTCCCAGAGTTTCCCGGAGGTTTTTGTCAGTCTCCCTACCTGCTTCCACTACCTGCAACCTCCGGCAACCACCTGCAACCTTTGGAAACCGCACGGAAACCTTGGGTGGGGCGCAAAGTCTCCAGAGGATTCCGTTCAGGTTTCCTAAGTGGGACAGGGGCATTACTCCAGCGTGTTGTGTTTAAATTCAGTGATTACCAGCATCTGCAGTAATCCTGCACAGGCACGGAAGTCTGCAGTGCATGGATGCATAAACTGCATTTGGCCGACAATTCTGAATGGAACCGCACCCTAGCTGACAGCTCAATCAGGCCCCTTATTACTTGAAGACGTTTGCAGTTCCTTTAAACTGGCATACGTGGGTCATTTCAAAACGACGCTTTCGTTTGATCTTAGTCTTGGAGCGAGGATATCATAAAACAATAAATACAGCTGGCTAACGAGGACAGAGTGATGGCCAAAAAACTGTCAGAAGTTGACTGCAACATGGCATGAACATGTTCAGGATCGTGCAGCCCTGTCTTTCCAACCTCTGAGCAAGACCACACTAAGGATTGGCTCATCCTGCACACACAGACACAAGATGCAGAAGTGTCTAGCTACCAAGTAAGAGCTTTAGCATTAACATGTTAGATAGAGAAAAGATGTGGGATCAGATCTGCTGCACCCCCTTAATCCATGGCTCCTTTTGAATCGTCTCTCTGTTGCATTTATCCAAATCACAGCTGATGATCTGGATCCCATTTGTTCTGTGTGTTCGGTGAAAGAATGACTCATCTCCTTTTATCCTGTTTGCACCTGGTGTCATTAACTTCAACTAAAAATGGTAGCACGTGGAATACAATCTGAACCGATACATGCTCCATTATTGTTCCTACTGGTTAAAATTATTTATAGAGCAATGCTTTATCACGAGGGCAGAGTTCAAAGCAGAATATACAGTAATACATGGCCCCATTAACCACAATTTTTCTGTGAGAAAGTAGGTTTGCTTTGACGTTTGGATAATTTGTTTTCAGAGATAAAAATAAAATCTTCAAATGGAAAACTATATATCATACCTTTTTCACTTACAAGTTCAATAAAAAATCCACAGAAATATCTCATCTGACTTTGCTATTGGATAAGGGTATATTTTCAACATGTCAGCTGGTGCATAACTGATAATGTAGACTGACTTTCCATTATAGGAATTGCCAGATTATTGCTCCATTAACCTCAATGGAAGTGTAATTAGGAGAACTTTTTATAAGACGCGTTTGATCTGTGTCAGGCTTTTTCTCTGGGGGCAAATTGAAAATCTAACCTATAACATTTTATCTAACTGGATGTCTTAGATATAATGTTGAATGATGCAAAAAAGTTAGAAAAACACAGATTTTCACAAACAGACGTTTGTACAGCAAGCAGCCCAGAAAATAAATCTCCTATACACCTATTGCTAGACAGAACCAGACAAAGTAAGCTTTCAACGAAAAGGGGAAAAAGAACTTCCATTTATTGAGCCTCTTTAAGACATTCAAAAAGCCTCTGTTATCAGCATTACAGTTAATGGAATAATATTAATGATTCATTTAGAGATACAGCATGCAGTCCACCGCGTCCATCGATCACCCGTTTTATTATATGTTATGTCATCCCACTTTCTCATCCACTCCTTGTAAACTAGGAGCAATTTACGGAGGCTAATTAACTTGCAAACCCGTATGTCTTTGAGATGTGGGATGAAACCGGAGCACCCAGAGGAAATCCATGCATTCACACGAAGAATGTGCGAACTCCACACAGACAGCAGCCAAGTCAGGATTCAAACTGGGTCTTTGATGCTGTAAGACAGCAGCTCTACCAACAGGCAGACAAAAATGCTGGAGAAACTCAGCAGGTGAGGCAGCATCCATGGAGAGAAGGAATAGGCGACGTTTCGGGTCTACCTTAGATTTTTCCAGCATCTGCAGTTCTTTCTTAAACAGCTCTACCAACAGTGTCAATATGCCAAAGTGTAGTTACTATTATAATGAATGAAGCCTGAAAACTAATTGGCACAGTAAAGGCCTCAAAACAGTGGTGTGATAATGATGAGAGAATCAAGGAAGAATATTAGCTTTAATGTCAGAGAGAACTCACTTTTATTCTTTGAATTAGTACAATAGGATATTTTATGTCCAGTTAAATGGCCAATGCGGGTTTGGTGTGAAATGTCTCCCACAGTAAGTCTTTCAGTGCCTGATAAAATTCTCATTGAGGGGGTCTGTGAAAAAGTTTTATTTGAAATGGGAACTTTTTTTAATCATACTTTGAGGGTCTAAAGGAACTATCTATTGACTGAGGGCATTTGATAGTAGGTGGGGATCTGCCTTTATTCTGTTTTGTTAGTTTATTATTGTTAAAATGTGCATTTGTATTTGTGATATGTTTGTATTGTGAACACATTAGCTGCCAAGGGGTGTTTAGGGAGGGTGGGTAAGGTTATTTTGTTACCTAACAATCATATTCATATCTATTTACTATTAAAACTCTGTGTGTGTCTGTGTGTGTTTATTTGTGGGTGTCAGATTTGGCCTTTGATCCCTTGGTCTGCCAAAACCACACGCTAAAACTCCGAGATTTTGTGTGTGCGTGCGTGTGTGTGCGTGCGTGCGTGCGTGCGTGCGTGTGTGTGTGTGTGTGTGTGTGTGTGTGTGTGTGTATGTGTGTGTGTGTGTGTGTGTGTGTGTGTGTGTGTGTGTGTGTGTGTGTGTGTGTGTGTGTGTGTGTGTGATGTTTCCTTTGAAACGTATCTCCTCGAAAACCAGATTCTGAAATGGGGAATTGTTTGCATATTTCAGTAGAGATTTTCCTTGTGATTTTAGAAATCCACTCCTCTGTACATTTGGTACATTATTTTCCTGACTGTTGTTAACCAATCTGACCTTTTTTTAAAAATCTGACCGCTGCCCAGCTGCTGATGGTTCAATAACAGTGAAATTTTTACATCTTCTGGTAGATACTTTCCTTATGATTTCAAAAATCCAATCCTCTATAAATTTGGTCAATTATTTCCCAAGATATTTACTAAAATTTATAACCAAACCAACATATTTTTTAAATATTAAGGTTGCCCAGCAATGTACCGTAAGTCCACAATTTCCCGTTGTGATTGAATTTTTTTTTGAAATTAAATCCTGTACCTGTCCAAATAATGTGGTGCTCTGCAGTCCACAGGCCTGAGATTTCAAATGGTTTTAAATGCTTCAGTATTTCATCTCAAGTGGATGGCTTAGTAAGTTTAATCTTGCAATATTGAATCGACGCTGTATTGATTTTACTGTAATCATTATTTCATTACAGGTTCTTTGGAAAATAGATTAACAGCAGTGAAATATTACTATGAAAAAAGATGTTTGAAGTACTAGTATGTCGTAAAATGGATAGATATACTGTACAAAAAGACATTTAAAAGATGATTTCCTGCTGACATTGGATATTTGACTCCTGAACTGGTATATTCCTCAGCTGATAGTGACAATTACACCATGATGGAGGCCACAAACATACTTTAAATCTAGCACTTACAGACGAACAAGTATAAAGACATCCTTACAAAATGTTGCTTTTTATGCTGATGATTTAACTCAGACTGATTATCATCTAACGTTTTGCTTCCATTGGTTGGTGCCTGGAGCAATGCTGCCAGGGGTGGTGGTGAAATATAGCATTTATGAGGCAATCGGATTGGCACATGGATATGCAGGGAATGGAAGGATATGGATCATGTGCAGGCAGAGAAGATTGATTTAACACAGCATTAAGTTTGGCTTAGAAATTGTGGCTTATTCCTGTGTAGGAAAGAACTGCAGATGCTGGTTTAAACCAAAGATAGACACAAAAAGCTGGAGTAGCTCAGTGGGTCAGACAGCATCTCTGGAGAAAAGGAATAGGTGATGTTTCATGTTGAGACCCTTCTTCAGGGTCTGAAGACGGGTCTGGACCCAAAAGCAAGGCTTATTCCTGTGCTGTGCAGTACTGTTCTATGTTCAATGTACTAAAATGTACTAAATGTTAAAGCATATCTGATGCTGGTATCTTTTGAAATCATGCATGTTGTGAAGTTAATCAGCAATCATTGCTGATTCAATTCCACTGCTTCCGACCTGGAACCCAATAATCCAGCTGTATCTTCTTAAATGTTCATCACTGACTACACAATCACCAACACGAAAGACCTCCTTACAAATGCAATTTAAAAGGATCATCGTAGCTTGCAAGTTATTTGCTGATTGACTCCAGCTAAACAATTACAATGGGGTGGGAGATTGCAACCTTCACGTGGTCTGCCCTGTTTCAATGAATGCAATCAACCTGGTGTGCATAATCAAATAAGATCAAATAGAACAAGTTGTCCTACAACTTTAGGCTGTGCACGTCATACGCAAGAAGAAGAAGAAGTAGGATTACAATTCTATAGAACACAATAGGATGCCTTGGAAGTTGATCTCCAAGAGTCCATGGCTGGCAAGTTTTTCATTTCATCGTTTGCTATGTCAAGTCACATTTATTTATATAGCACATTTAAAAAAACAACTCTCGTTGACCAAAGTGCTTTACATTTGTTATAGGAATAGTATAAACAAACAAACTACATACATATATACATATAGCCCTCGCTCAGTGGACTTCAGGACAGACTTGGGAGTATAGATAAGTTTTTAGTCTTGACTTAAAGGAGTCGATGGAGGGGGCAGTTCTGATGGGAAGGGGGATGCTGTTCCACAGTCTAGGCTATGAACTGCAAAGGTTTGGACGATGCAAAAATGAATCACAGATTAGTCAGCAAACATTCTGTGTGTTGCCTACATTGAGTTGAATGGATGAGCGTTAATTTCAAATCCCCCTCCCATTCCGAATCTGACCTTTCTGTCCTGGGTCTCCTCCATGGCCAGAGTAAGGACCACTGTCAATTGGAGGAGCAGCACCTCATATTTCGCTTGGGCACTTTGCACCCTAGCGGTATGAACATTGACTTCTCTAACTTCAGGTAGTCCCTGCTTTCTCCTCCCCTTCTCAGCTTTCCTCAGCCCACGGGCTCCACCTCTTACTTTCTTCTTCCCGCCCCCCACCCTCACATCAGTCTGGAGAAGGGTTTTGACCTGAAACTTTGCCTATTTCCTTCGCTCCATAGATGCTGCCTCATCCACAGAGTTTCTCCAGCATTTCTGTCTACCTTCGATTTTCCAGCATCTGTAGTTCCTTCTTAAACATTGCGATTTCTCTACTGGTATTCCAATTTTGCACCTGACAAAAGGGAATAGGTTTGCTTTGGAAATCTGTTTACTCTGACTATTGGAAATGTATATCTTGGAAACAGTAGTAATTAAAGAGCCAAGAACATTGAAGAATCATTGATCCATTCAAACTAATTCTTCAGTAATTAATTGTTTTTTTCCATTTTATTGCTTCATCTTTTGACTTTTCTTGTCTAATGAATAGCTTGGAGCTAATTGGGGTTTCAGTCTAAGTTTTAAACAGTTATTCATTATTATTAGAACAAATGCACATTTCAGAAGTTAATTCCCAGTCATCAGTTATAGCCACAATCACAGCAGCTAGCAGTTCCATTGTGAAGAGAGCTAATATATTTTTTTGATTATACACTACATTCGGAATAACATACATAGAAACATAGAAAATAGGTGCAGGAGTAGGCCATTCGGCCCTTTGAGCCTGCACCGCCATTCAATATGATCATGGCTGATCATCCAACTCAGTATCCCGTACCTGCCTTCTCTCCATAGCCCCTGATCCCTTTAGCCACAAGGGCCACATCTAACTCCCTCTTAAATATAGCCAATGAACTGGCCTCAACTACCCTCTGTGGCAGAGAGTTCCAGAGATTCACCACTCTCTGTGTGAAAAAAGTTTCTTCTCATCTCGGTCCTAAAGGATTTCCCCCTTATCCTTAAGCTGTGACCCCTTGTCCTGGACTTCCCCAACATCGGGAACAATCTTCCTGCATCTAGCCTGTCCAACCCCATAAGAATTTTGTACGTTTCTATAAGATCCCCTCTCAATCTCCTAAATTCTAGCGAGTATAAGCCAAGTCTATCCAGTCTTTCTTCATATGAAAGTCCTGACATCCCAGGAATCAGTCTGGTGAACCTTCTCTGCACTCCCTCTATGGCTATAATGTCCTTCCTCAGATTTGGAGACCAAAACTGTACGCAATACTCCAGGTGTGGTCTCACCAAGACCCTGTACAACTGCAGTAGAACCTCCCTGCTCCTATACTCAAATCCTTTTGCTATGAAAGCTAACATACCATTCGCTTTCTTCACTGCCTGCTGCACCTGCATGCCTACTTTCAATGACTGGTGTACCATGACACCCAGTTCTCGCTGCATCTCCCCTTTTCCTAATCGGCCACCATTTAGATAATAGTCTGCTTTCCTGTTTTTGCCACCAAAGTGGATAACCTCACATTTATCCACATTATACTGCATCTGCCAAACATTTGCCCACTCACCCAGCCTATCCAAGTCACCTTGCAGTCTCCTAGCATCCTCCTCACAGCTAACACTGCCCCCCAGCTTAGTGTCATCCGCAAACTTGGAGATGTTGCCTTCAATTCCCTCATCCAGATCATTAATATAAATTGTAAATAGCTGGGGTCCCAGCACTGAGCCTTGCGGTACCCCACTAGTCACTGCCTGCCATTGTGAAAAGGACCCCTTTACTCCTACTCTTTGCTTCCTGTTTGCCAGCCAGTTCTCTATCCACATCAATACTGAACCCCCAATACCGTGTGCTTTAAGTTTGTAAACTAATCTCTTATGTGGGACCTTGTCGAAAGCCTTCTGGAAGTCCAGATACAACACATCCACTGGTTCTCCCCTATCCACTCTACTAGTTACATCCTCGAAAAATTCTATAAGATTCGTCAGACATGATTTACCTTTCGTAAATCCATGCTGACTTTGTCCAATGATTTCACCACTTTCCAAATGTGCTGCTATCCCATCTTTAATAACTGACTCTAGCAGTTTCCCCACTACCGATGTTAGACTAACTGGTCTGTAATTCCCCGTTTTCTCTCTCCCTCCCTTCTTAAAAAGTGGGGTTACGTTTGCTACCCTCCAATCCTCAGGAACTACTCCAGAATCTAAACAGTTTTGAAAAATTATCACAAACATGTAATTTGACTGGACAGACAGTGGCACAATAAAATTGTGCCATTTAAAGGGATAATTTTAATGCTGCCTGTACAGTATGTGGGAACTCTTCATCTGCATCCTGGCTGTTCTATTCCTTCAATTTTAAGATTAACTACATGTTCCTGAAACCAGGTCAGGTCCTTGGGAAATATGCAAAGCAGCTCTGATCATGAGATTGAATTCAAATCGCATGGCGAATGGCCTATGGCATTGTGGAGAATTAGCAGGTTGGCCTAAGTTGTGTTTAGACTATCCTTTGCTAGTAGGATGTGGCAGAGAAGTGGTGATCTTTTTCAGGTATCACAAAAAAGGATTTAGCCATTCCATGCACTGGGATTCACTCTTTCCCCTAGAAGTCCCCATTCCTGGTCTAGAGAAGAGAAGATCATCGCTTCTGTCTCCACTGCCATCCTACAGATAGCCCATTGCTATCAAATTGGTAGTTGTCATCTCCTACCATCAAGGCAAAGGAACATAAGAAATAAGGGGAGTAGGCCATACACCCCATAACCTGACCCAGCATTTAATAAGATCATAACTATGAATAGATAATTCACGAGTTCTCCCGAGTTTTCCTCTGATTCGAACGCGGAGAATATCCGTAGCGGGTCCGTAGGAGTTTGTGGATGTCTCGTAGCGGCTCATTTTTCATCACAAATATTTTTTTATTCGTGGACATTTTTTGCAGGGATGAAAAAACGTCACGAGTAACTGGATATTTCAAGTACCTACCGTTAGCATTACGAGCCGCTACGAGACATTCACAAACTCTTACGGACCAGCTACGGACATTCACCGAGTTCGAATCAGGGGAAAACTCGGGAGAACTCGTGAATTATCTCATACAGTGGGACAGGGGCTTTAATGTGCGAGGGAAAAGATATAATAGGAACCTGAGGAGTAACATTTTCACACAGAGGGTGTTAAGTATATGAAATAAAACTGCTAGAGGAGGTAGTTGAGGCAAGTGCTATAACAATGTTTAAAACATATTTGGACAGGTACATGGATAGGAAATGTTTAGAGAGATATGGGTCAAATGCAGGCAGGTGAGACAAGTATAGATGGGCTAGGTACACAAAATTGCTGGGGAAACTCAGCGGGTGCAGCAGCATCTATGGAGCGAAGGAAATAGGCGACGTTTCGGGCCGAAACCCTTCTTCAGACTGATGGGGGGTGGGGGGGGGGGAAAAGAAAGAAGGAAAAGGGGAGGAGGAGGAGGAGCCCGAGGGCGGGCGGATGGGAGGGTGGGAGGAGACAGCTAGAGGGTTAAGGAAGGGGAGGAGACAGCAGATGGGCTAGTTTGGCTGAGGGCCTGTTTCCACGCTCTATGACTTTATGACCCCAGGTATTTTTGTACAATTACAATCTCAATTAAAATCCTACAATAATTAAAATAAAAGGTTAACTTACTGCAAAATGTACTACATGAAGCTGACGTAAGCCACACCGAGTCCGCGCTGACCAACGATCACTACACAAACATACACTAGTTCTATGGTATCCCAGTTTTGCATCCTACACATTAGGGGCAATTTACAGAAGCCAATTAACCTGAAAACCTGCACGTCCTTGGAACATGTGATGAAATCAAAGCACTCAGAGAAAGCTGGTCACAGGGAAAACATAAAACCTGCGCACAGACAACACCCGTGGTCAAGATTGAACCTGGGTCCCTTGGACTGTGAGGCAGTGACACTACAGCTTTGCCACAGTGCCGCCCCAATTTAGGTACATGACATAGTTAAGAATTTTGTAGAACATAATCGGTGAACCCAGGAATCAGGCCTGTGTTTGAAATTCTATACGCCGTCTCAAATTATGTCCACTTAAATGATGCATGCTTAGGTGAACCTCACTGTATCACGTAATGAAACTGACATATTGTGCTTCAGGATATGGGTTGACATGAAAGTTGAAATTCATAGTGACATGTTCAACATGTACACTAAGCTCTGCTTGGCATTAACATTCTGATGTTGCATTTACAAGTATTCTATTTATATTTCTGATGTATTGCTCAGAAAGAAACATTGATTCTGGATCCATCATCATGAGTCTGTTAATAATGCCTAGATAATGCATAAAGCAGCAAATTGTGATCTCTAAGGAGATAAAGAATAGGTTTGGGCAATCTGATAAACTGTGCAATGCAGGCACCTTGTTCTCAAAACAGAGCGTGACATTTCTGTACAAGGCAGATAACAATGGGCAATGAGAAATGACTACTGTTGAGTTTGTCTCATCGTAAAACTATGTAGATACGGACAGGCATGGAAATCGCTATCAAAATATGGAGGGGACCGGGGTACAGGGGGGACACCATGTTTTGGCGGCCGCGCGCGCATGCGCACACTCACACACGCGTGCGAGGCTTCGGAGGCTCAATCCAACGCTAAATGAAGCTCAACTCTGCCTGTCTCGCCGGGTTAACCTACAGCCCTGCCTGGACTGACGGGACATCAGCGCTGCTTCTCCGCGCTGGCCATATTTCCCGCAAGTCCAGGAAGGGCTGTAGGTTCACCTGGCGGGACAGGCAGAGTGAGCTGGGTTTTGCGCTGCTTCTCTGCGCTGGCTGTGGGCCTGGGGGTACAGCTCTCGTCGGACTCCCGACGTCTCTGGCCACCTGTCGGGGGGGCACTCGGGACAGCGCCGGAGAGCCGGGATCGATCCTGGCTGCGAATGAAGCGCAGGTCTGGGCCACATCTCCCTCCTCCAATCACCGCGGTCTATCCTCAGTCCCACCCCCTCCCCCCTTACTACTCTCTCCTCCAATGATCATGCTGAATCATCATGTCCCGCCCCCATTGCCTGCTGACCGACGTCTCTCTCATCCAATCGGCGCCCTCAATCATCAGTCCCACCCCCACTGTCTCGCGGAAAGCGGAGATTTCACCGGGTTTTAAAATCCGGTTTACAAAAACTTGGGGAGGATGTTCCCCACCTCTCAAAACAGAGGGGAACGTGTCCCCCCTGCCCCCCCCCCCAGGATTTCCGCCCCTGGATACAGAATTATTATTAGTTATCAATGTAGAGAACGATAGGATGTCTCATTTAGCAGAGGATCCCAACCAGAATTAGTGAATTAACACTCAGCATCAAGGTGCACACCAGCTTCAGAAATTGCCTCAAAGCGCCAGAGACCCGGGTTCAAACCTGACCTTGAGTGCTGTCTGTGTGGAGTTTGTACATTCCCCCTGTGACCGCATGGGTTTTATCCGGCTGCTCCGCTCTCCTCCCATATTACAAAGACATGCAGGTTTGTAGATTGATTGGCTTATGTAAATTGTCCCTAGTCTGTGGGATAGAACTAGTGTATGGGCCATCGCTAGTGGGCACGGACTTGGTGGGCCTAAGGGCTTGTTTCCATCTGTATCTCTATGCAAAACTAAATGAGAAAAAAAAATTACAAACATGAAACATGAAATAACATTCTTTTAAATTTTCCTCCATTTTCATATCTTCTCATTTAATAAACATTTTCACAGAACAATAGACAATAGGTGCAGGAGTAGGCCATTCGGCCCTTCGAGCCAGCACCGCCATTCAATATGATCATGGCTGATCATCCCCAATTAGTACTCCGTTCCTGCCTTCTACCCATATCCCCTGACTCAGCTATCTTTAAGAGCCCTATTAAGCTCTATCTTCAAAATATCCAGAGAACCGGCCTCCACCGCCCTCTGAGGTAGAGAATTCCACACTCACAACTCTCTGTGAGAAAAAGTGTTTCCTCATCTCCGTTTTAAATGGCTTACCCCTTATTCTTAAACTGTGGACCCTGGTTCTGGACTCCCCCAACATCGGGAACAAGTTTCCTGCCTCTAGTGTGTCCAAACCCTCAATAATCTTATATGTTTCAATGTGAAACCCTCTCATCCTTCTAAACTCCAGAGTATACAAGCCCAGCCGCTCCATTCTCTCAGCATATCCTGCCATCCTGGGAATTAACCTTGTAAACCTACGCTGCACTCCCTCAATAGCAAGAATGTCCTTCCTCAAATTAGGGGACCAAAACTGCACACAATACTCCAGGTGTGGTCTCACTAGGGCCCTATACAACTACAGAAGGACCTCTTTGCTCATATACTCAACTCCTCTTGTTATAAAGGCCAACATGCCATTCGCTTTCTTCACTGCCTGCTGTACTTGCATGCTTACTTTCATTGATTGATGAACAAGGACCCCCAGATCCTGCTGTACTTCCCCTTTTCCCAACTTGACACCATTTAGATAGTAATCTGCCTTCCTGCTTTTGCTACAAAAGTGGATAACCTCACATTTATCCACATTAATCCGCATCTGCCATGCATCTGCCCACTCACCCAACCTGTCCAAGTCACCCTGCATTCTCATAGCATCCTCCTCACAGTTCACACTGCCACCCAACTTTGTGTCATCTGCAAATTTGCTAATGTTACTTTGAATCACTTCATCTAAATCATTGATGTATATTGTAAATAGCTGTGGTCCCAGCACCGAGACTTGCAGTACCCCACTAGTCACTGCCTGCCATTCTGAAAGTGACCCGTTAATCCCTACTCTTTGTTTCCTGTCTGCCAACCAATTATCTATCCATGTCAGCACTCTACCCCCAATACCATGTGCCCTAATTTTGCCCACTAAACTCGTATGTGGGACCTTATCAAATGCTTTCTGAAAGTCCAGGTACTCCACATCCACTGGCTTTCCCTTGTCCATTTTCCTCATTACATCCTCAAAAATTTCCAGAAGATTAGTCAAGCATCATTTCCCCTTCGTAAAACCATGCTGACTCGGTCCGATCCTGTTACTGCTATCCAAATGTGCCGCTATTTCATCTTTTATAATTGACTCCAGCATCTTCCCCACCACCGATGTCAGGCTAACTGGTCTATAATTCCCTGTTTTCTTTCTCCCGCCTTTCTTAAAAAGTGGGATAACATTAGCTACCCTCCAATCCACAGCAACTGATCCAGAATCTATAGAACATTGGAAAATTATCACCAATGCGATCATGATTTCTAGAGCCACTTCCTTAGATACCCTGGGATGCAGACCATCAGGCCCTGGGGATTTATCAGCCTTCAGTCCCATCAGTCAACTCCATACCATTTCCTGCTTAATGTGGATTTTCTTCAGTTCCTCTGTCACCCCAGATCCTCTGGCCACTACTATATCAGGAAGATTGTTTGTGTCGTCCTTAGTGAAGACAGATCCACTGGCCAGTAGTGGAAAATATTAAATAAATGAGAGGATATATTCTGGAGTATGGTGTACAATTTTGGTCGCCTAATTATAGGAAGGATGTCAACAAAATAGAGAGAGTACAGAGGAGATTTACTAGAATGTTGCCTGGGTTTCAGCAACTAAGTTACAGAGAAAGGTTGAACAAGTTAGGTCTTTATTCTTTGGAGTGCAGAAGGTTGAGGGGGGACTTGATAGAGGTCTTTAAAATGATGAGAGCGATAGACAGAGTTGACGTGGATAAGCTTTTCCCATTGAGAGTAGGGAAGATTCAAACAAGAGGACATGACTTGAGAATTAAGGGACAGAAGTTTGGGGGTAACATGAGGGGGAACTTCTTTACTCAGAGAGTGGTGGCTGTGTGGAATGAGCTTCCAGTGGAGGTGGTTGAGGCAAGTTCGATTTTATCATTTAAAAATAAATTGGATAGTTATATGGACGGGAAAGGAATGGAGGGTTATGGTCTGGAGGGTTATGGTCTGAGTGCAGGTAGATGGGACTAGAGGAGAATAAGTGTTCAGCACGGACTAGAAGGGTCGAGATGGCCTGTTTCCGTGCTGTAATTGTTATATGGTTGTTATATGGTTATATAAAGGCAGAGAAACCATGGAAAGTGAATGGGAGTCTTGCTTTTGAAATGGATGCTCATGAGTATAAACTCCCTCCAGAGACTCTATGCTTAACCCACATTGCGGTATGCTTTTTCAAGGCTGCATCATCATAGGCATTTAGAACAATTGAAACACATTTAAACAATTCCACAATTTTTAAATGGTAGATTAATTTGAAGCCACATTCAATTTATGTAAATTAATTAGAATATTAATGATAATTAAAATGCAATTTAAAATAAACCACATACTTTCACTGACCCATCCAATAGAAGTTGTCGGCCACATTTAAATGAATGCATCACATTAGAAGCACCAGTAAAGGTCAATGATGTGGGCAGAGCAGGAATTCATATGCACCCAGACCTGATCGCTGATGTGTTTCATGCTTTGTTGCAGATAAGGAAGGTTGGATTATAAGGATAGGAGCTAGGCTACAGTTGTCAAAGGAATAATCAGCTAAATATCAGTGTATTCCGCCCATTGATTCCACTCTCTCAGGAGAGAAGAGCATTCATGGATCTGTTTCAAAGGAGCGATTTGGATTTATCGCTATTGTTTAAACTGAAAGTGATGGCAATCCTCAACAGATCAGGCAGGATCTGTACAAGGACAAGTCAATGACCTTCTGATGTTCAGGGATAAAGATTGAGTGGGTCTTTGATTTAGTCCTGGTGCCCCAGGTGATATTTATTTTTGAAACCATCATCATTTAAACAGTTTACTAGCCATTATCAGGGGTGGGAGATTGCGACCTTCACGTGGTCCGCCCTGTTTCGACGAATGCAATCAACCTGGCGTGCACAATCAAACAAGATCAAATAGAACAAGTTGTCCTACAACTTTAGTCTGTGCACGCCATAGGCAAGAAGAAGAAGGAGCCATTGTCACAAAAGAAACCAGTTCTGCTGCCGGAAATCGTAAGTTTAGCATGAAATGCTGGTGATGGTGGGAGTGTTTGGGAAAAGAGAAAGAGAGCTATGTTTTTGGTCAGTGTCCTTTCCTCTGACGAATTGCTGCTTGTGGGAACTTGCTGAGAGTGAATGAACTGCTGTAATTCCAACATCAATACTGTCACTATACTGCAGAGGGCTTAATTGACTGTAAAGTAATTTGGTTTGTTCTGAAAACCATTATGGCATTGTAGGTCTTTCATGAGGTGATTATATCTTGATGATAACGGAAGCACTCCTTTTATTTTCTATTAATTTGATTTCAATTAGAAATGTGGACCTCTTGCCCAAACTGTACATTTATATTTCACGCTGCCCCAGCAAGGCCACTAGTGTAATCAAGGACGAGTATCACTCCGATCACTCCCTCTTCTCTTCTCACCCATCAGGCAAGAGGCACAGAAGTGTTAAAACAGACACCTCCAGATTCAAGGACATTTTCTTGCCAGCTGTTATCATGCAACTGAACCATCCCATCAACAACTAGAGAGCGGTCCTTGCATCTATCTCACTGGAGACCCTCGGACTATCTTTAATCAGACTACTGGAATTTAACTTCTAATAATATAATAATATAATATAATAATAATAATTTAATAATAATAATAATAATAATATCTTTTATTGTCATTGCACATCAGTGCAATTCTAGATTATTCCAATAATCGTTATTCTCTTTATCATGCATCTGTACACCATGAACAGCTCAATTGTAATCGTGTACAGTCTTTTCACTGACTGGTTAGCACACAACAAAAAGCTTTTCACTGTGCCCAAACTAAAACAGGGGTATGCCGATGAAGACACATGTTGTTGGGAAAGGTGAATATGGTGTTCTTCTGCATTTCCGGGTTGTCTGCCCTGACTTAGTTCTGTGTCAGGAGTAGTCTCATGATACCTTGAGGTTAATCCAATTATCATAGTATGCATCTCAGCAAAGATTTACACCAACACCAGTGAACAATGAGTGACAGTGGGTGTTACAGTTTCTATCATCTTAATTATTGGAACATTGAAGCTGGCAGACACTGTGCAAGATATCATTGCCCTTGACCATACCGTAAATGGTTGTCCCTCTGTTGATCCCTGCATAATGTGTTCCTGTTTATTATGTATGACCTTTATTGTGTATTTGCTCCTGTTTATTATGTATGTATAACAAAGGTGTTTAGATTGCACAAAATGTCCAATTATTCATACAATGGGTGAAACATACAGTGTGCAGTTTTCCATATCATGTTGGGGAAATGTCAGGTGTTCAAAGGAGAATCGTGTTGGCATATCCAGAGCAACATTTCAAAGGTTGTAAATTCATCTGCATTGATCAAATCTAGATAACATAGAAACATAGAAAATAGGTGCAGGAGTAGGCCATTCGGCCCTTCGTGCCTGCACCGCCATTCAATATGATCATGGTTGATCATCCAACTCAGTATCCTGTACCTGCTTTCTTTCCATACCCCCTGATCCCTTTAGCCACAAGGGCCACATCTAACTCCCTCTTAAATATAGCCAATGAACTGGCCTCAACTACATTCTGTGGCAGAGAATTCCAGAGATTCACCACTCTGTGTAAAAAATGTTTTTCTCATCTCAGTCCTGAAAGATTTCCCCTTTATCCTTAAACTGTGACCCCTTGTTCTGGACTTCCCCAACATCGGGAACAATCTTCCTGCATCTAGCCTGTCCAACCCCTTAAGAATTTTGTAAGTTTCTATAAGATCCCCCCCTCAATCTTCTAAATTCTAGCAAGTACAAGCCAAGTCTATCCAGTCTTTCTTCATATGAAAGGCCTGACATCCCAGGAATCAGTCTGGTGAACCTTCTCTGTACTCCCTCTATGGCAAGAATGTCCTTCCTCAGATTAGGAGACCAAAATTGTACGCAATACTCCAGCTGTGGTCTCACCAAGACCCTGTACAACTGCAGTAAAACCTCCCTGCTCCTATACTCAAATCCTTTTGCTATGAATGCTAACATACCATTCACTTTCTTCACTGCCTGCTGCACCTGCATGCCTACTTTCAATGACTGGTGTACCATGACACCCAGGTCTCGTTGCATCCTGCCTTTTCCTAATCGGCCACCTAACCTTTGTTCCTGCTTCCAAATGAAAAATAATGCAGATGAACCCATTTTCCAGACCAATGTTTAAAAATGGTAAGCACCTGCAGTCTATTTCACTCTTGGTACTCATTTGCTTATTCCATTAATATTTCGATGGTTTTATGCTTCCATCAACGTCGCTAATTTGCTGGATTAATGGGTCCCTTTCAAAATGGCAGGCAGTGACTAGATGGGTACCGCAAGGCTCAGTGCTGGGACTGCAGCTATTTACAATATACATCAATGATTTGGATGAAGGGATTCAAAGTAACATTAGCAAATTTGCAGATAACACAAAGCTGGGTAGCAGTGTGAACTGTGAGGAGGATGCGATGAGAATGCAGGGAGACTTGAACAGGTTGGGGGAGTGGGCAGATGCATGGCAGATGAAGTTTAATGTGGATAAATGTGAGGTTATCCATTTTGGTATCAAAAACAGTAAGGCAGATTACTATCTAAATGGCGTCAAGTTGGGAAAAGGGGAAGTACAAGTTGGGAAAAGGGGAAGTACAATGGGATCAGGGGGTCCTTGTTTATCAGTCTATGAAAGTAAGCATGCAGGTACAGCAGGCAGTGAAGAAAGCGAATGGCATGTTGGCCTTTATAACAAGAGGAGTCGAATATAGGAGCAAAGAGGTCCTTCTACAGGGCCCCAGTGAGACCACATCTGGAGTATTGTGTGCAGTTTTGGTCCCCTAATTTGAGGAAGGACATTCTTGCTATTGAGGGAGCGCAGTGTAGGTTTACAAGGTTAATTCCCGGGATGGCGAGACTGACATAAGCAGAGAGAATGGAGCGGCTGGGCTTGTACACTCTGGAGTTTAGAAGGATGAGAGGGAATCTTATTGAAACATATAAGATTGTTAAGGGTTTGTACACACTAGAGGCAGGAAACATTTCCCGATGTTGGGGTAGTCCAGAACCAGGGGCCACAGTTTAAGAATAAGGGGTGAGCCATTTAGAATGGAGACGAGGAAACACGTTTTCTCACAGAGAGTTGTTAGTCCGTGGAATTCTCTGCCTCAGAGGGCGGTGGAGGTCGGTTCTCTGGATACTTTGAAGATAGAGCTAAATAGGGCTCTTAAAGATAGCTGAGTCAGGGGATATGGGGAGAAGGCAAGAACGGAGTACTGATTGGGGATGATCAGCCATGATCACATTGAATGGCGGTGCCAGTTCGAAGGGCCGAATGCATACTCCTGCACCCATTGTCTATTGTCTATTATCTAATGTTACTGCTTATCCTTGCATCAGCAAACATGGGTAGATGCCTTGCTATCACATCATCAGGTGATTTATAAATTTAATTAATAGTCAGGGTTAAAAAAGAATTATTGTACATTTGCCCATTTCTCTGTTCCCTGACTGTCAGCCAATTTCCTGACTAGGTCACTAATTTGCTTTCAATTCCATGAGTTTTAACTGCAGCTAAGTTTATTTTAAAGGACCTTATCAAAATCTTTGGGAAGACTATTTAAAAAAAAAAGTAGATTAAAAAACATTAGACTACACTGTAGGTACCCCTTTAAATGTGGTTTGGCAGGCATGACCAATGGTTTTCTCCAGTTACCTTAACAATTTCCAGGTGTGTAATTACTCCATTCTTAGTCAAGGAGTCCAGCAACGTCAGGGCTTGGGCTGAGGACTGGATCACTGAGCACCTTTAGAAGGAGTTAAATTGCCCTTTACCTACAAATGGGCGAGAGCACTTTACCAAACTGTTTAACATGATTAATTCATTTTCCATTTGCTTCACTACCAAATCAATCTCACATGTTCAGAACGCCCATTGGAAGCTAAGCTCACTCTCTGTGATGCAATGGCTCTCACCATATCCTATGCACAAACTGATGAATCATCACAAGATGGGGTTTGTCATTTCTGTTTTTATTTGATTCACTATACATGAGTGTTGTTGTGGCGAAAGAGCCTGGTATAATGCTCTTTGATTTTGAAGTTAAAAGCCATTTGGTACATGGATAGGAAAGATTAAGAGGTATGTGGGCTAAACATGGGCAGGTGGGACTAGTGTATCTTGGACCAAAGGGCCTGTTTCCATGTTCTATGACTCTATGACTAGGAAGGAACTGTTTAAACTGAAGATAGACACAAAATGCTGGAGGAACTCAGCGGGACAGGAAGCATCCCTGGAGAGAAGGAATGGGTGACCTTTTGGGTCAAGACCCTTCTTCAGACTGACTCTAATTCTCTTTCCAACATTTCTAAAGAATAGGTTTGTATACAATGGGCCTAAAGAGCATAGCAAAGGACAGACTGCACCCCCTCCACACACATCTAGATCTCCTGCCATCAGGCAAGAGATACCGTAGCATCAAAGCCCAGACAACCAGACTGCTAAGCAGCTTCCTTCCACAGGCTGCTAAACAGTCACTCCACCTGATTCTGCTGCTTTTTGCACTGACAATTTAATAACTCTGGCACTGGCCACTTAAATCAGGTGCCCTGGACATTTTATGACTGTTTTTACTTGTATTTTAATGTTGCTGTTTTTACCTGCACTTTTTAACTATTCGTACTGTTTTATCAGGGACTGGATTGTTTTTATTTATGTGTGAAATGTTTAAGTTTCATGTGCGATGCTCCGGTATTCCCTGGGAAACGTCTTCTCATTTTGCACTGTACAACTGTTGCTTTGCAAGATGACAATAAAGGTTGATTGATTGATTGATTGAAACATATAATGCTACATCAGACATGCTGCTTTCTCCGATGTGACTATTGCCCTCCTTATTTTTATTTCAGTTAATCAAAAATATAATTTACTCTGGTTCAAGGTTGTGCAAAGGAATTTATATTTGGTTGCTTTTGGTTGGGCACAATAAACAGACATAAATTACACAGCATGCCCTTAACATGCTTAATGATTATTGGCGAAGCTCGTGGCCCTGATGACCTTGCCCAAGATTATTAATTGCTCACGCTTGCAAATTGAAGAAGGTGTTTTAGTCTGCTATAGCTACAAGAGTTTACAATTATTTTCACCTTAGTACGATTGATTTAGCACTGCCACATGGAAGCAGAATATATGTAGAAATCAATTAAATGAGAAATCAATTTAAAAAAAGCTTACCCCATCAATTTAGCATTGCTGTAATAACTTCAAGCGAGGTTTATGTGTTTGAAGTTCACTGCCTGAGAGTGATAATGTACAAGCAAAGGTGGACTCTTAGAAATATGCAGAGCAGGTGGGTTTTCAGACTGAGCAGTGTGCAGCACTGAGTCAAAGTGACAAACAGGAAGGGGCACATTGGCTTAGCAGTAGAGTTGCTGCCTTACAGCACTAGAGACCCAAGTTCGATCCTGGCTATGGGCACTGTCTGTACGGCATTTGTACGTTCTCCCTGTGACCACGTGGGTTTTCCCCGGGTGCTTCAGTTTCCTCCCACATTCCAAAGAAGTGCAGGTTTGTTTGTTAATTGGCTACAGTAAAGGTTGTCCCTAGTCTGTAAGATAGCATTAGTATATGGGGATCACTGGGTAGTGTGGACCAAATGGCCTGTTTCTGTGCCATATCTCTAAACTAAATTAAACTAAATGTGTAGGAAGGAATTGCAGATGCTGTTCTACACCGAAGAGAGACACAAAATGCAGGAGTAACTCAGCGGGACAGGCATCACCTCTGAATAGAAGGAATGGGTGACTTTTTGGGTCGAGACCGTTCTTCAGCCCCTTCTTCAGTCTCAATCGAAATGTCACCCATTCCTTCTATCCAGAGATGCTGCCTGTCCCGCTGAGTTACCCCAGCATTTTTGTATCTAACTAAATGCTCTGCAGTAAGATGTTGGATTTACCAGTGTACATGCCAGCAAATCAGGACTTTGGTGCATGTGTACTCGAACACATGCAAGTCCCAAACCTGTTGGCCAAGTCCATTCTGCTATTAGGCTCCAATGATGATATTCAGAGTTGCTGACATTCCCCAGCACTTCCACAGGGTTTCTTTTCAATACTCCTGTTCCAGATCAGACTTGGCTCTGACCTCTCAGCCCATAATTTGCAGAGGACATTTTAACTGTGGGGAAGGACGAATAAAATAATTAATATTCTTCAATTATTTATGTTTGCTCCGGTATTTAAAACTTATATTTAGAAGTGTGTTATCTTATTTTATTTATTTTATAGCAGCCAACGTAATCATAGCTCTTTTCCAACCCAGTCATTCCTTCTTCTCCCTGCTCCTGTCAGACAGAAGATATGAAAGCTTGAAAGCATGTATCAATAGACTCAGGAACAGCTTCTTCCCCTCTGTTATCAGACTTCTGAATGGTCTTTCCATAAGCTAAGATACAGATTCCAATTTCCATTGGACTATTTCTCTGGTACCTTTATGCTACAATGCTTTGAAAATATATTGTGCACTCTGGTTTGTAGATTAATTGGCTTTGGTAAGAATTGTCAATTATCCCTAGTTACTGTTTTATCTCCAACATTAACTCAGTTTCTCTTCCACCATGACAGTCTAACCTACTGAGTGTTTTCAGAAATTTCTGTATTTATTTCAGATTTCCAATAACTGCATTTTCTTCAGATTTCTACCAGTAAATGTCCCATGAACGTAAATATCCCCATTTGGGGAGAAATTGTGAATGACAAGTTAATGATTTTTTTCATTAACACACACTTGTGCTTACAGACAACCATAATAATGACCTTTTTGTCTGCTTAGGTTCTTTTGTTTCACAAAAGATATCCTAAGAGCCATTAACAGAAGTGATATTGGCATGCCAGTAATGATGCCTACACTAATAACTTCTGAGATGGGACTAAACAATATTTTATCTATTTTATATTTTCTCAGATAGGATTCACAGAAAGGGCTTACGTGCCAGTAGTGGTCGTAAGATTGATACACCAGACCTGAGTGACCTTAGATTAAATGTAAATGTCTGAAATCAATCAACAGATGGAACTCTGTTCAGTCAATTCTGATGGAACTGTTAGGCTTCTGGTACATTTTAACAAATAAATTTTATTGTTTTTTGTGATATTAAAAGGTGCGTCGATGCAGCATGTTCCAATTGTACAGACAACTTTCATTTTAAGCATGTTGATTTATGCATTTTTGAAATAACGCACCTATTCTTTTAATATCAAAGTTTGACTTGCACGCTCATATTTTTGGAATAATGGACTCAAATTTACTGATGACAGCGTGTTGCTTTTCAAGCAGTAAGCTCTGCAAAAACGCAAGGTTCCTCTATTTTATTTGAATTCTTCATGTTTGCAAATACCCGAGCAGATTTAAAATATGTTAAAATGGAAAGTAAAGTAAAGTAAAGTAAATTTATTTATATAGCACGTTTAAATCAACTCGCGTTGAGGCCAAAGTGCTTTACATAGAAAAAAAAATAATTAAGCTTCCGTACATCCATAGAAAAATTAAAATTAAGAAAAATGACACAACATATTGTATAATTCAACACAAACGTCCCCCCACAACAGAATAAAAAATTTCCACTGTGGGGAAAGGCATCAGAACGTTAAGTCCTCTCCCTCTGTGATCACCTGAGGTCGGGGCCTATTTGTGGCCTCCGCAGCCAGTCCGATGTTTTCAGGCCCTCTTGCCAGAAAGCTGGAATGCCGGCATCAAGTGTTGGATTGGACAGGGAATTTGGGTTCTGGGGAAGGAACAAAGGGGTGCATAGACTTGTAACTGTGTAACTTGATATACCTCCCATTTAGTTTGTAAATCTAGAATCAACTAATAGATATGCTTCCCCTAAAAGACAAGCTGGGAACAATTATCATTTCAAAGCAGCTTTGGTTCTGATGAGAGGATATTGACTGGGGGTGTAAGCTTTGTTTCTCTCTCCACAGACGCTGGCTGTCTTGGTGAAAACCTTCGGCACTTTCTGTTTATATATCAAGGCAGAAGCTTGATGACATAAACTTGAAATAAAGTCTCAAGCCTTCAGCGTCTGGGTAGCCACTGGCACATCACCACTTTTATATACCTCTCTCCATACAGCTGAACTCGCCCTGTTCCTCCAAATAAGCTGTAACCTCTCCACTGCCCTAATTTCCAGATTCTCTCCATCCACCCACATAATCAGCAGCCTCACCATAATGCTCTGAATTTGCAGTCATATTTGTGGCTTAGATATTTGCTTAATACCCCCAAAACAGGCACAATGCCATCAGATTTATTGGTCTACCCAATTCTGTTTAAAGAGTAGGCTTGAGGTTCAACCTCAGACCACCAGGTGGCACATTTTCCTGCTTTTCAGGTTTAACTGGTGGCCATGTTGGTTAAGTGCCTTTAAAAAGATTAGTACTTGAACTGTAATATTAACTTTATAATAGCAGTTAACCGTGTACCCTATACCAGGTGATGTTCCTTGAAAATTTCCATTGAGTCTCTTCATTAATCTGGCCGCCTGTGCTTCAACTCATGAAATTAGCTTGTGGTGAGATTCCTTCCAATCTAATGATGGCATCGAGGCAAGTGGTCCGATCCTTCTCTCGAATAACACCTAATCTAATGCTTCATCCATGAAGTTAGTTCTTGAGATAGCTGCCCACATCCTTTCCCAAACACTGGATCCTTTGTCATGTTTATTTGGATTTTTGTCTCCAGAAATGAAGCATTAAGTATCATTGGCCTCATCTGTCAACCCATTGTATCCTGTTGCTCCATGGACCCATGCAGAGTTATTTTGCCCTTTTAGTTTAGTTTAGATAGAGAAACAGCGTTGAAACAGGCCTTTGACCCACGACGACCTTTGTTCACCCGTTCACTAGTTCCATGTTATCCCACTTTCACACCCGACACTCTAGGGGCAATTTATAGAAGCCAATTAACCTACAAACCTGCACGCCTTTGGTATGTGGGAGGAAACCGGAGCATCCAGAGAAAACCCATGCAGACACTGAAGGCTGTGGACGCCATAGAAGCATAGAAAATAGGTGCAGGAGTAGGCCAGTCGGCCCTTCGAGCCTGCACCGCCATTCAATATGATCATGGCTGATCATCCAACTCAGTATCCCGTACCTGCCTTCTATCCATACCCCCTGATCCCTTTAGCCACAAGGGCCACATTTAACTCCCTCTTAAATATAGCCAATGAACTGGCCTCAACTACCTTCTGTGGCAGAGAATTCCACAGATTCACCACTCTGTGTAAAAAATGATTTTCTCATCTCGGTCCTAAAAGATTTCCCCCTTATCCTTAGTCATGTCAGTAGATATTTTTAAGGCATTGATAGCTAGATTCTTGAATTGTACAGCTGTGAGAGGTTATGGGGAGAAGGCAGGAGAATGGAGTTAGGAGGGAGCGATGATTGAATGGCGGAGTAGACTTGATGGGCCGAATGGCCTAATTCTACTCCTATTCCTTATGACATTAGGACACAGGGAGAATGTCTAAACTCCGCACGGATAGCACCCGCAGTCAGATCTCAGATCTCTTGCGCTGTGAGGCAGAAGCTCGTCCGCTGTGTTGCGCTGCCTACTTTTGCTCCATTGCTGCTGCCCAGATGGGGGGAAGCATACAGACAGCACCTGTAGTCAAGATTGATCCCCGGGTTCTGGTGCTGTACGGCAGCATCTCTACCACTGCGCCACCGTGCCACTTGAAGGTTTGCAATACCAAACTTCCAATCTGCCTTGTTACTGATCTTGCACTTTCGGTTTGCATTATCAATTGTACACGTATGCTTTTTAATTTTAATCATGAATGGAAGCTTTTTTGGTCTGAATAGCATGTAAAAAAAGTTTTTTTTCTTGGTTGGTTTATTGTCTTGTGTACAGGGGAAAAAAACTTTTTTTACATGCTATTCAGACCAAAAAAGCATCCATTCATGATTAAAATTAAAAAGCATACGTGTACAATTGATAATGCAAACCGAAAGTGCAAGATCAGTAACAAGGCAGATTGGAAGTTTGGTATTGCAAACCTTCAAGTGGCACGGTGGCGCAGCGGTAGAGATGCTGCCGTACAGCACCAGAACCCGGGGATCAATCTTGACTACAGGTGCTGTCTGTATCGAGTTTGCATGTTCTCCCCATGACCTGCGTGGATTTTCTCCGGGAGCTTCGGCTCCCCCCCACACTTCAAAGATAAACAGGTTTGCCAGCTAATTGGTTTGGTAAAATTGTATATTGTCCTTAGTGTGTGTAGGATAGTGTTAGTGTGCTGGGATCACTGGTTGGCACGAACTCGGTGGGCCGAAGGGCCTGTATCTGTGCTGTATCTCTAAACTAAACAAAACGTAGCCTGCAAGAGCTCCAAGAGTCTGATAACAGCGAGGAAGAAGCTCTCCTTGAATCTTATGGTATATGTTAGCCTTCCGTCCACATCTCTGCAGTTGGTTCTCATTCTTGGCTAGTGTTCTCCTTATCAACAATGACACACTGATGCCCCGTAACTCTGTGCTAGCCTCTTATTCTCCAATAGTGTTAATATTATTTTACTACAAATCCATTGCCTGGGAATACATGTCATTAGAAAAAACCTGAATGAAAACAACAGAGTAATCAACTTCTGTACTGATGTCTTTCTTTTAGCAGTAGCTATCATCATATAATGGGGGTGTATAACCAAATTATTACGTTAGAGGATGTGAAGCGTATGACTGTGATGCCTGCTTCATATCTGTAGATGGAGAATTTAGTTATTATATGCTCCATCATCTGTTCTGGGGATCTAGAGTCACACAGTGGTGTGGTTTTAATTTTCTACATCTGCCGTGATATTTTGTGAACGCTGTTTAGAGTTGCCATCTGCACAATAATGATACATCACTTGTGCAGTCATTAAAGAATGTCAGCATTGGGAACAGAGTGCCATGTGCTGTCCTTAATCAGGGAAGTTGACATTATTTCCCAAATAGGTATGTAACATAGAAACATAGAAAATAGGTGCAGGAGTAGGCCATTCGGCCCTTCGAGCCTGCACCGCCATTCGATACTGATCATCCAACTCAGTATCCCATCCCTGCCTTCTCTCCATACCCCCTGATCCCTTTAGCCACAAGGTCCACATCTAACTCCCTCTTAAATATAGCCAATGAACTGGCCTCAACTACCTTCTGTGGCAGAGAATTCCAGAGATTCACCACTCTCTGTGTAAAAAATGATTTTCTCATCTCGGTCCTAAAAGACTTCCCTCTTATCCTTAAACTGTGACCCCTAGTTCTGGACTTCCCCAACATCGGGAATAATCTTCCTGCATCTAGCCTGTCCAACCCCTTAAGAATTTTGTAAGTTTCTATAAGATCCCCCCTCAATCTTCTAAATTCTAGCGTGAGTCATAGAACAGGCCCTTTGGCCCAACTCAACCATGGCGACCAAGTTACCTCGTCCTACTTTCTTGCGCGTGTCCCATATCCCTCCAAACCCTTCCTATCCATGTGCGTGTCTTAAATATGCTGCAACTGTATCTGCCTCTACCACATCTTCTAGCAGCTTGATCCATATATCCACCACCCTTTGTGTGAAAAGGTAGCCCCTCAGGTCCCTTTTAGAATATTTCTCCTCTTACCTTAAACCTAGTTTTAGACTATCTATCCGTGGGTGAAGAATGAAGAATGTGCCTACTCATTTTATCTACATCCCTCGTGATTTTATTAGCCTCTGGAAGGTCACCCCTCAACCTCCAATGCGAAAGGCAAAAGACCCAGCCTATCCATCCTATCCTTATAACTTAACCCTTACCGACCCAGTATGTGCTCGTAATTCCTTTTTGCATCCTTTACAGTTCAATGACATCCCCCCTATATCTGGATGAACAAAATTGTACACAGTACTCCAAATGTGGCCTTACCAATGTCTTATACAGCTGTAACAATTCCTGTGCTCAATAAAATGTGAGGGTATATAGCCAGCAATCGCTGATTATTGTCCATCTAAGATGACAATTGCAAGTCTTGGTATCAAGCCACATCAGCACTTCGCACATGTGACAATAACCCATGACCACAAGAAAATGCAGTCACTTGTGGATGTAGTTCAGTCCATCATATAAACTACTTGTAGAAGTCATCTTCTAATGCTAACATTCTGGACTGGAATGGCAAAGGGATGCCCACTGTTGCTGGCCTTAAAAACAAAAACATATTTTTCTTGATGTCAACTTGAATTTGGTGCAAATAAGAGGAGACTTATGGCATCCAGCAACAGTGAAGTAACAAGCTGGATGAGCAGACTATCACCTTGAAGAATTCTCACTAAGAACAAGATGGAGATAAGAAAGATTTATTTTTTAACGAACGGCTTGGATTTTGTGGTCAGAGGTGTGGTCATTCTCACTGCTAATGGAGGAAAGTAGTAGTAGCAATTTCCCTGTGCAGATATCTTGTGGCCTCTGCAGGTCAACATGTGCTCCCAAGACTTCCTGAGCCGTAATAGTGAGGTCTTGTGTAGCTGCAGACACCTGTATCCACATATCCATTTTACTTTGACAGCTGGCTAAGTCCAAGAAGAGTAGCGACCTGACACATCACCTATTCTTTTTCTCTAGAGATGCTGCCTGACCTGCTGAGTTACTCCTGCATTTTGTGTCTATCTTCAGTATTAACCAGCATCTGCAGTTCCTTCCTACACATTTGTCTACTCCACTGCAAAATCTCCTCAAGGTGTGCCTAATTTAAAGAAGTTCTCCTCCATTCTCCATCGGGAGGTGTGTAACACCCTCCCTCACTGCTCCTCCTTTGTGATTCCTACTGCTCCCTCCGGCAAAGTCTAAAGAAGGGTTCCGACCTGGAACGTCACCTATTTTCTTTTTTTCCAGAGATGCTGCCTGATCAGTTTAGCTGGCTGTCCAGCTGTGAAACCGCAGTGAACTTTTCAGAAACATTCAAAAACATTGCAAATTTAGTTTTAAAAATCCAAATTGATCCCAAAAAAGCAAAACTTATATAAAAACAGTTTAAATTGTTTTAGCAGCAACATTTGCACTCATTGAATCCATCTACTAAAACTGCAACAGCACATTCTACGGGGGAGCACGATATTGCTAACAGCAACACCTTGATTTCAGCAATTATTTGCGCAAATATGTACTAGATTCCCTCCATCACGATGGCAAGTTCTAATTGTTTGTTTGCAAGTCCTACTAAAGATTTTGTGCTCGAGTAAACACAGAAATTAGTGACTACACAATGTTATGAAATGATCTCAGGCTATTTGAGACAATTACTCATTTGCTAATGCTTATTTTCCTCCTCTAAACCTACACTTCTGTCCCCTTCTCCCTCATATGCCAGACCATCTTCTTCATAAACATATCTGTAGTATTTGATTCAATTATTTCCTCAGGTAGTATGTTGCAGCGTCTCAGATTTTCATTAAAGGGGTTTCTTTTGGCTGAATATCTTGCTGCCAATTTGACACTGATGGCTTATGATTACTCTCTTCCCCACGATTGAAAACATTCCCTTTGTGTCCGCAATATCAGAAAACCTCCATCACTTTAATGACCTTTACCAGGTCAAGCCTCCACTTTTTCTCAAGAGAAAAGAGAGCCGCTGTTCATCAAGAGCATAAACCCCAATGGAAAATGGCTTGAGCAATAAAGAAGATAATACCATTTTATGAACTATATAGATTAAAAAAAAGAATAGAAATTGCCATGAAATTGCAGATTGTGATGGAATGTCTGAGCAAGTGGAGGCAGGTGTGCCTGGAAAGTATTCTCTACCACAGAGCACTCAATTCTTTTCTGGATAAATGTATCTAGGCTTTGTTGTGGAGAGTTCTGTGCCCCTGTTGTCCATATCATTTCTGTGTGGTAAAAGTATTCAGCCATCACCTCATAATTTTAATTCACAGCGAGATTGCTCTTCAAGGGTATGCTCTCCAAGAATGTGTTTTGAACGTCAGATGTAGAACACCGTTCAATCTTGTGCATTTTCCATTTTCTAAAGGAATTTGAATCCAGCTTAATTTAAAGAACAGAAAGAGAACACCCTCTCTTATCCCTCATGAGGATTTTCAAGATGGCAAAACGCTGAGAAATTTTAAAATAAACACGAAGCTACTACATTGCACACTCTATCCAACTATTGCTTATTTTACAATCTGCTGTAAGGGTGAGAGGGGCATAGTTTAAAGGAGATGTGCAGGTTTTTTTACAAAGAGGGTGGGAAGTGCCTGCAAGGTGCTACTGGGGGTGGTGGTAGAGGCAGATACAAGAGTAACATTTAATAGTCTTTTGGAAAGGCACATGGACATGTGCAGGCAGATCTTGAAATCATATCCATAACAGATATTGTGGGTTAGAGGGCCTGTTCCTCTGCTATACTGTTTCATGTTTAGAGCTTTTAGAGATCTACAGTATGAAAACAGGCCATTTGGCCCATTGAGTCTGAGCTGACCAGCGATCGGCCCCATACACACTATCAGCACTATCCTACACACCGAGGACAATTTACAATTTTACCAAAGTCAATTAACCTACAAACCTGCACGTCTTGGGAGTGAGGGAGGATACCGGGGCACATGGAGAAAACCCACACGCTCACATGGAGAATGTATAAACTCTGTACAGATAGCATTCATACTCAGGATCGAACCCGGGTCGCTGGCGCTGTAAGGCAGCAACACTACCACTGTGCCACCGTGCTGCATGTTCTACAGTATGTTCTGTATGTGTATAAATGAAGTATTTCATGAAAGAGAAAATATGAGTGCTCCTGAATAGCAACCTGCATTTATAGAGCCTGTTAATAGGTATGTTGCAAAGCCTACCTGAAGCGTCCTTGAAAATCTTCCGTTGCGGGTGTGCGCGATTTTGGCGCCGTTTAGAGGGGGCGGGTTTAAAACGCGATTTTCTCTAAGCTGTTCCAATCGAAAATGTTCAGCCTAGTTAATTATTAACGAAAAATCGCTGGAAGTCCCCGTCGCAAAAGCTATTATTAGGTTTAAAGGCCTTGAATAATAGTTATAGTAGTTTAAAAATCAATCTCTAAACCCGCGAGCGCCAGCAACCGCAGGGTCTCATAAAGCAAATAGCAGAAGTTAGGTTGTATATTTTTACATTAAAAAGGGCTTCTAAAGATCCCTTTATACAAAATTTAATATTGCGAGTAGCTCAATTTGGGTCCATTATATCGCGCAGTATTTTTCTCGGCATTTGGGGCACAAATCTACCGCAATGTGAACGTTCTAAACCAGCGCGTTCCACAGGGACCCACTGGAAAGCTGATTTAAATGGGCATTTATTTACAGCAATTAAACACTAAATTCCTTCCATTTGGCCTATAAATTAATGTAAATGAGATTTAAAAATCATGTTTTATTGTGAATTATTTGTGAATATTATTTGGACATTTAGGCTATTTAAAAATGTTAATCATTTATTAAGAAATGGATAGATGTTTAGATCTAGTAATTGAAGTCTGAAATTAGCTACAATTAGGTAACTAACTAATTATATGCTTTAATTTCAGGTCATCCAAGTAAGATTATTTTATATTTGTTTCAGAATGCTTCAATCTATGATAACTGAAAATTTCATTCAGTTCTCTTAATTTTTAAGAAAGTTATGGGCTTTTGACTGTTCACGATCACAGCTTTTTTGTTATGTCCATAGAAAATCAATAGGGAACAAGATGCTAATTTCCCAGTATGAAAATGGCCATAACTTTTTAAATACTTGAGATATGAAAGTGAATTAGGTGTCAAATTAAACTTATTTTTATGCTTTATCTGATGGGATAAATTACAGACTTGATTTTTAAAATCTCAAAATTTTGTAACATTGCTACTGTTAACACAAGCAATGCACCCTCTTTACAACTTTAACACTGAATTACATGAGGAGGTGGTAGAAGAGGCTACATAGGGTTCTGCCAAGCAACATAGTGAAGATGAGAGCTTGGCACTAAAAAATATTGACTTTGTGTATCTACATTGGTAAACATGGTTCTGTATGCAGTGAGGTTTGTTACACATTCTAACAGTAATATTGAAACATGCTTTTATTTCAAGGTTTAAGATTCAAGAGAGTTTACTGTCATGTGTCCCAGATAGGACAAGGAAATTCTTGCTTTGCTTCAGCACAACAGAATATAGAAGGCATAAAAACAGAAGAGATCTGTGTGTCCATATACCATTGTATAAATATATACACACATCAATAAATAAAACAGATAAAGTGCAAATAAACAGATAATGGGCTATTAATGTTCAGAGTTTTGTTTGAGTTGAGTTCAATAGCCTGATGGCTGTGGGGAAGTAGCTGTTTCTGAACCTGGATGTTGCAGTCTTCAGGCTCCTATACCTTCTACCTGAAGGTAGCGGGGAGATGAGTGTGTGGCCAGGATGGTGTGGGTCCTTGATGATGCTGCCAGCCTTTTTGAGGCAGCGACTGTGATAGATCCCCTCGATGGTAGGGAGGTCAGAGCCAATGATGGACTGGGCAGTGTTTACTACTTTTTGTAGTATTTTCCGCTCCTGGGCACTCAAGCTGCCGAACCAAGCCACGATGCAACCGGTCAGCATGCTCTCTACTGTGCACTTCTTCAGAAGAAGGGTTTCGGTCCAAAACATTGCCTATTTCCTTTGCTCCATAGATGCTGCCGCACCCGCTGCGTTTCTCCAACACTTTTGTCTACCTTCGGTTTTCCAGCATCTGCAGTTCCTTCTTGAATGATAAAATCGAGGCAGGTTCGATTTTATCATTTAAAAATAAATTGGATAGGTATATGGACGGGAAAGGAATGGAGGGTTATGGTCTGAGTGCAGGTAGATGGGACTAAGGGAAAATAAGTGTTCGGCACGGACTTGAAGGGCCGAGATGGCCTGTTTTCCGTGCTGTAATTGTTATATGGTTATATGGTTATAACTGGTTAAATCAGAATTCTGTGAACCAGTACTGCAATATTTCTGTCTGAAGAAGGGACTCGACCTGTAACGTTGCCTGTCCATTCCCTTCCCAGATGCTGCCATGACTAGCTGAGTTCCTCCAGCATCTTGTGTTTTGCTCAAGATTCTAGTATGTGCAGTCTCTGTGTCTGCAATATTTAATATTGTTCCCACTGCACAAATATTCACATAAATATAATTGACAACTTTAACCAATGAAATGCATTGTATAATTCATCAGAACCTCACTAAAAGTCAGTAGGAGAGAAAGTAGGGTCATTGATATCCAAGAGATAAGGCTTAAGAAACTCAAGGTGGATTTGTCATGCTTATAATTCAGTAATATAATGATAAGTAGTCACACATTGTACAGCGTGTAATTTAAGTGAAAAGATGAATAGGATTCATAGTTAGTCTCAGTTGGTCTCTCCTGAGACTGAACATTAAACATATATTTTAAATAAAGCATATTGTGGGATCTTTGTTATTATAAAATTACAGATTACTCAATTTGTATGGCAGTAGGTTAATAACATAAATTAAACTCAGTGGCTCTGAATTTATGCCAGGTTCCTTTGATATCATGCCATAACTCCAGCAGGAGATCACTGCATGGTCTGGGGAATAGCATAAATCAACATTTTTGGCAATTAATCCTATTTCTCTGTGTCTTTTTTTGTTTGTTTTCCCACCCAAGAATCACTGTGAGAATTCCATGCAACCACATTTTACTTCACTGACCATCGGTGACTGGATTTCAAAAGTAACGCATTGGATTTGAGTCATTTTGGAACTTCCTGAAAATAAATAAATGCAATGCCTTTCTTTTCTAAATATGAACAGCTGTTCCAAAACTGGCCTTAATAATAGCAATATGGAAATATCTTGCCATTCAGATTATGAATTATTACACCTCATTGTTATCTGTCTCAAATCTGTCTTTGGCCCAGCTCATCCATTCCTACCATACCATCTATGCCGATCTAAGTTGGTTCTCTTTGCCCACGTTTGACCCATATCCCTCTAAACCTTTCCTATCCATGTGTCTGTCCAAGTGTCCATAAATGTTGTTATTATACTCGCCGACCATTTCCTGTGGCAGCTTATTCCATATAGGTACCACTCTCTGTGTGAAACATTATGCCCCTGTCCCACTTAGGAAACCTGAACGGAAACCTCTAGAGACTTTGTGCCCTACCCAAGGTTTTCATGCAGTTCCCGGAGGTTTTTGTCAGTCTCCCTTCCTGCTTCCACTACCTGCAACCTCCGGCAACCACCTGCAACCTCCGGGAACGGCAAGGAAACCATGGGTGGGGCACAAAGTTTCCGTTCATGTTTCCTAAGTGGGACAGAGGCATCACTCTCAGGTTCCTATTAATTTTTTCTCCTCTCGTCTTAAACCTATGCCCTCTAGTTCTTTATGTCCACTCATAAGACTGTATGTATTCACCTTATCTATTCTTCGCTTGATTTTATACGTCTCTACAAGATCATCCCCACAGTCTCCAAGGTTCCAAGAAAGAATATCCTAGCCCGCCCAACCTCGCTTAGAACTAGTTCCTTGAGTCCTGGCAACATCTTCGAGAACATTTTCTGCCCTCTTTCCAGCTTAATTACCTCTTTCCTATAGCAGGGTGACCAAAACTGAACGCAATAGTCCAAGTGTGGCTTCATCAACGTCTTGTACAACTGCGACATAACATCCAAACCTTTATACTCAGTGAGTAGGAAGGAAATGTTGATGGTGGTTAATACCAAAGATCTGGAGTAACTCAGCCTGTCAGACCCTGTGGAATCTAGAGAACTAGGATAGAACAAAATAATTTGTTGATTACAAGGGACTTCCTAAAAGGAATAAGATACAGAAAACATTGTTTTCTCTTAACCTCACGCTTAGTTACTGCCATGACGTTTTCTCGAGCAGCAAGCCAAAATGCAGTGTTCGTGCTCACATTAGCACTGCACCTTACTAAGACAAATAACAGAGGTGGCATTGGCAATAAAATATACTTATTGAAGATTATTAACTCCATGCTATTATGTGGTTCAATATGTCAAACAGTTTTTGAGATTGTATCTCTTATTTTCCCAATTGTTTTCCAAATTTCCCATGATCTTTCCCCCCCTTCTGCTGCAAGCAGTGACGTGCCATGTTATATGTATCTTGTGGACCATGTCAGAAGGGTCCCAACCCAAAACATCACCCATTCCTTTTTCTCCAGAGATGCTGCCTGACCCACTGAGTTACTCCAGCACTGTGCCTATTATCAAAATAGACCTCTTTTTTACATCTAAATTCATGCCTCCTTAGCCATCACAGCCAAAGCCCTCCTACAATTCCTGATCAATGGTGATTAAGAGAGGAAAACATAACCAGGCTATTCCTAATATAACCAAGTTATTTCGGGTTGGGTCGCTGAAGAAGGGTTCCAACCCAAAACAGTCACTAATCCATGTCTCCAGGAATGCCAGACACAAAATGCTAGAGTAATTCGCCAGGTCAGGCCGCATTTCTGGAGAAAAGGAATCGGTGACGTTTCGGGTTGAGACCTTTCTGCAGACTGAGAGTCGGGGGAGGGAAACTAGAGATATGAAGAGGTACAAAGACCAAATGAATTAAAGGTATGCAAAAGGACAAATCAAAGCCAGCAGCAATGATCAAGGAAAGGTGGAGCCCACTATGATCCATTGTTGACTGTGCAGAAGGTGATGAGTGAAACAGTGAAACTAAGCAGGACTATGCTGTCAGACCTGCTGAGTTAATCCAGCACTTTGTGCCTTTTTTGATAACCAGGTTATTCCTTCTGTATTCCCGCAGTTATGGGATCACTTCTGTCAAAAAAAAAATCACAGACCCAGTTTTTGTAACATGGATGAGGAGCACTTGATAATAAACTATGAGCAGCTGATGTTACTGTGAGAATATAGTTAAAATAACAGCCAACAGTATAACTGTTAGAACACAAGATGCTGAGGAAACTTGACAGGATGATTGTGACGAGGATATTTCTTTCCCCTTGTGGGAGGATCTGGCATTAGAGTCACTCTTTAAAATAAAGTGTTTCCCATTTATCTCTCAGATGGTTGTGAGTCTTAGAACTCGTTTCCGTACAGGGCAATGGAAGCACTTTCAGAACATTTATTAAGGAATAGGTAGATCGATTCTTGACAAGCAAGGGCAGTAAAAGGTTACTGGGGAGAGGTGGGAACGTGGAGACGAGGGGAGATCTCAGTGAACGGCTGGCCAGTCCTGAGGGGATGAGTGACCTATTCCTGCTTCTAATTCACACATTCACATGTGCTTACGCTGGTCATTTTAGGAGTAATGTCTATTTTGACTGTTAGGATGAGCAATGGCCGTGTAATTTTCTGACTCTTGTCCTAATTACAACCAGAGATTCCAGTAAAACACTACCAGCTGCCTTTGTCTATATTTAACTTTTTACCGATTCAGAATGAACAAAAGTACTCTCCATATCTATTGTTCGGCCAAGCGAATGATATTTGAACGTGCTATTGAAAAGATAAGACTACTGTCATTCTTCTACCCAAATCTTATTAACTGCTTGGAGTCACAAGAAACTGAAGATGCTGGTATATACCAAAGATAAACACAAACTTAGAGGGTCAGGCAGCATCTCTGGAGAAAAAGGATGGATGATGTTTCGGGTCAGGATCCTTTTTCAGACTGCTACCTGTGGTAAGTGAGTGAATGGCTGTATTACATTCAAGAAGAGTGCTGATTTGATTACTAGCCTATTGTAGGTTGGGAGAGATACTAGTCGTACCATAGTCAGCGGTTAGTTTACTGGGGTAGTATCTGAAGGCCGATACTACTGATCCAGAAAGATAGTTCTAAATCCCATTAAGGCAGGCAGGGATTTTACATTCACACAACTAATCTCCTTGAGGAAGAAAATCTGCCATTCTCAACTAGTCTGGCTTGATTTGACTCAAGACCCACTGAAGCAGTTGATCGCAGTTGACCATGCCCATGTGTGGCGGCAGGCCAAAGCCTACAGCAGGAAGCCTGGAAGCCCCGAAGACCAGGGAGTCGAGGAGGGAGCCGGTGATGACAGATGCGAAGATCGGGTCGGTAGAAGTGGGACCGGTGTATTGCCGCCAGCGCCTTCAAGGTCGGCTGCCGGAGACACCCATCAGGACACAGAGGCGGTCAGGTGAGGAGAGAGACGTCGACTCGCTGGCCTGTAGCAGCCTGGGACTTATCTGCAGCAGCAGCAACAGCCTGGGACTCGGCTGGTCTGGCCGCCGCACCCAGAGGCTGAGCACATCGACCACACGCAGGCCTACAGCAGCGGAGCAGCGGCGATGGTCACCAACTGTTATGCTTGGCCATGCCAACCCTGCAATGCCACCAGGACAAGAGACCTTCGTAGTTTGATCAAGTACCCTGCACTTACAACAACTTGGACTTGAAAATGGTGCCAAACTAGCGAAGCTGTATACTGTATTAGTGTAAGTAAGTAAGTAAGTTTATTGGCCAAGTATTCACATACAAGGAATTTGCCTTGGTGCTCCGCCCACAAGTAACAACATGACATACAGTGACAGTTACGAATGACTCAGAAAACATTAAACATTAATAATAATAAGACATTAATGATAAAACACCATTGATCAAGCATGTGAACCAACAAAATACCAGATCAAATTGCTATTCATTTGAACTGTATCTGAGATACTTATCTAATATGTATCAAAATGCTTTATGTATAGTGATACTTGTACTGAACTGTATTAAAAAATGAATTTCACTGTACCTTGGTACATCTGACAAATAAAGTACCAGACCATACCATACCATCTGGGCTCACCTGGATCGGGGAGTGTTCCAGGACTTCCAGCATGTGGACCGGACTTTGGATTTCTCTTTGTAAATTGTTCCAAAATATAGCAACTGTGCATTTGTGGGTTGTGCAAAAGAATTTCACTGTGCTGTGTATACGTGACAATAAATATGAACATGAGCCAAACATTTCCCTGGTCTCTCCTCCTGATGTGACTGTTTCTTTAAAGGCTAAAGAGGCAGATGCTCTGCTTAATATGACTGATTTGCATCCCTCAGACCTTTCCATTCCCCAAACAATTAACATGTCACTAAATGGCATAATGACATTAACGCAATCCAACGGCATGAACACTGAAGTGTACAGTTAAATCACAAAACAAAAACCAAGCTTACAATGTTAATGTTAATGTTAATTTTTTTTTTTTTTTTTTTTGTTTTTTTTTTTGTTTTTTTTTTGTTTTTTTTTTTGTTTTTTTTTTTTTTGTCTAATGTAATCCTGTAAGTCTGTGTCCAAGATGGCTGCCGTGAAGAGAGAGTGGACGCTGGCACGATTTGGTTGCCGCTGCTCCCTCTTCACACTGTGTTTTTGATTTTCTGTTTTTGGAATGAATTCTGTTTTTAATTTGTGTCTCTGTGATGTCTTTATTACTTATTTTATTCTGATTATATGTTTACTATGTAAGGTGTCCTTGAGATTTTGTATGAAAGGCGCCCATTAAATATAAAATTTATTATTATTATTAATGTTACCATTTGTCATTGTTCGTAATATAAGCATCTATGAAGATACAATGCAGAAGATAACGCAATGTTAATATTCCATGCAGGATGAAAGAGCTATATGTGCCACACTGTAAGCTTACAACATAGTCTTGACACGATTAAAATGCAGACCTCTCCTGGGTTTGTGAGAAACTTTGTAGTGAAGGACTTGCCAAACTTCCCGCTGTTATATCTTTTCCTTCTGTGACATATTTTTACTTCACTGCAGGGAATCATTTGTAACCTTAAACTGCTCGATCATTGTGAGGCATGTGTTTTCCTGTTTAATTTAATATTTCATTTTGTATAACATTTGTGATATAATACTGGAAAATCAGCGTCTCATATTCCGCCTGGGCAATCTACAACCCAACGGCATGAACATTGAATTGTACAATTCCAGGTTTCCCACTACCCTTCTGTCTATTTCTCTCTCCCTCTGATTTACCCATTTCCTCTCACACACAATTTTCTTTTTAAACCCCAGCTGCAGCTCCCTATCACCTATCCCATCACCCACACACTTCTCTTAAGCCCCTGTCCCACTTACACGTCCTTGGCACACTAATTACATGACCTCGTGGTCGCGTTGAGCCTCGACGGTCCCGCGAAGGTCGTGCGCGACTTTATTCGACCGCACAGCCGTCTGGAGCACGTGACGTCATTTGAAGATGGATGAAAAATGCTGGAGTAACTCAGCGGGACCGGCAGCATCTCTGGAGAGAAGTAATGGGTGACGTTTCGGGTCAAGACGCTTCTTTCAGTCTCCACACGAAACATCACCCATTGCTTCTCTCCAGAGATGCTGCCGGTCCCGCTGAATTATTCCAGCATTTTGTGTCTATCTTCAATTTTCTTGGCCCCGCTCTTTTTTTTTTATTATGAAACTACTTTTATTCAAAAAATAAAAATAAACATAGAGTATTAACACAATCAAAGACTGCCTATGCTGACAGTTAACAAACAAATGATCGTCAAATTAATAACGTCAACGTCAACTGGACCCACGAATGGCCGTTGAAGGACGAGTGTTCCGTTTATCAACAAAACACTCGACCTTCATCGGCGACCAGTATTCATGGAAAGCCTCCAAAGTCCCCATGGACACCACGTGTTCCCTCCTAACACTTAAACAAATTTATCAAATTAAAATATTAACATTCTTATCGAAAATATATTCAACCTCCTGTGGTGACCAGCATGCACAGAAGACCTCCACAGTCCCCATGGACACCGCGTGTTCCTTTTCTAGGGACACGCGAGCTCGGACGTAACCCCGGAAAAGGGGCAGGCAAGCAACCGGTGTGCGGCCATCGACTGCCCGCTGCCTGGACCCGCGAATGGCCATCCTGGCCAGGCCCAGGAGCAGACCGACAGGGAGACCCACTCCTCCCTCCCATCCTTCCCCCCTCTGCACCGGGTGCCCATAAATTAATAGTGTTGGACTAAAATGTAGCCAAAACTTGAGGAGCAGCCCTTTCAGATATTCGAACAGTGGCTGTAACCTCTCACACTCTATGTACACATGGAACACGGTCTCTTCCTCACCGCAGAAATGACAAGCAGGGGAAGAGTCCGTGAACCGGCTCAAATACCTATTACAGGCCACGGCTTTGTGCAATACTCTCTACCCCAGGTCCCCGATGTAAAGGGGGAGGACTCCCTTGTAGATAGACCTCCACTGGGGACCGCTCCCCTCGTCAGGTGGTAACACGGACCGCCAGGGTGTGTCTGGACGAAAGACGAGGGCGAGGAAGTGGAGAGTGTGCAGGAGCAGCCTGTACAGTATGCGTCTCTCCGCGTCACAGAACGGTACGCTGGGCATCTCGGAAAGGCGGCTCATGTTGCATGGGGCCGGCTCTCGGGGAGGGACCCGGGCCTTGGGCCCTATGAACAATTCCGACTGAACGGGGGCAAGCTCGTCCGGAATCGTTCCATGCACACGTCTCTCCTCAACACCCACCATCACAGCCATGACACCCCCCTCCCCCTGAGGAGTAGGGCCCTGGCTGAAGGTGACCAAATTCCTGACCTTCAAGAGGTCACGGTAAAAGGCAGGCAACTCCCGCCTAGCGCGTCGACTCATGCCCGCTAATGGGAGCCGTGAGCCCTCCTGAAGGCAGCGCCCCTGGCGTAAAAAATACGTCGCCAACACGTGCCATTTAGGAGGGTAGTCCGAGTAGACGTACCTCCGCAGGGTCCTGAGTTGGAGAGCCGCCACCTGGGTACGAATACAGACCAGCGCCTGACCACCCTCCTCCAATGGGAGACTCAGAACCCCAGCAGAGACCCAGTGGTTCCTCTCGCCCCAGAAGAAGTTGACCAATCTCCTCTGTAACATGGTTATAAAATAAGAGGACGGGACCATAGTGGCCATCCGGTACCACAGCAGAGAGGCCACCAGCTGGTTTATAACTACAGCCCTGCCCCGGTAAGAGAGCACACCAAGTAGGCCGGACCAATGTCCCAGCCGGGCAATCACCTTCGCCTCCAGCTCCTGCCAGTTTGCCGGCCACCCCCTCTCATCGGGACAGGTAGACCCCCAGATAGAGGAGGTGCGTGGTATTCCACGCAAAACCTGCCATCTCCTCCGGCAGGGAGTCCACAAGCTACCCACCCACCAAGAGACCAGAACACTTCCCCCAGTTGATCTTGGCGGAGGAAGCAACCGAGAAAACCTGCTGGCACTCACGCATCCTCCGCAGGTCAACAGGGTCGGTGAACATCAGAATGACATCGTCGGCGTAGGCCGAGAGGACCACCTCCATCCCCGGCCCTGATAAAGCCAGGCCTGTCAACCGTCTCCGGAGAAGGCACAGGAAAGGCTCAACACAGATGGAGTACAGCTGGCCGGACATGGGACATCCCTGACGAACCCCCCTCTCAAAGGGAAAGGGGGCCAACAAAGAGCCGTTGACCTTAACAAGGCATTCTACAGCAGTGTACAAAAGTCGAACCCAGGCCACAAATTGTGGTCCAAATCCGAACGCCTGCAGAGTCCCCAGAAGGTAATCATGCTCCACCCTGTCGAACGCCTTCTCCTGGTCGAGGGAGAGAAAGGCGACCGACAGACCAGCTCCCTGGGTCAGATAGATCAGGTCCCGGACTAGATGAACATTGTCCTGGATGGACCGGCCCGGGACTGTGTACGACTGGTCAGGGTGGATCACCTGGGACAACACGGGACCCAGGCGATTCGATAATGCCCGGGCAAAAACTTTATAGTCCGTGCTGAGGAGAGAGACTGGGCGCCAGTTCTTCAAAAGGCGGAGATCGCCCTTCTTGGGCAGCAGGACAACAACTGCCCTGCGCCACGAGAAGGGCATCTCCCCAGTCGCCAGGCTCTCTCCCAGGACCTTCATATAGTCATCCCCCAGGACATCCCAGAAGGCTCTAAGGTACTCCACAGTCAGCCCATCCAGCCCTGGAGACTTGCCCCCCTTGAGCTGGTGCAGGGCACCAGTCATCTCCTCCAGAGTTAGGGGATCATCCAGGTGTTCAGCCACATCATTGCACACAGCAGGTAAGCCCTCCCACAGGACCTCTTGTGCCTCCCCACTCGATGTGCCTGCCGAGAACAGAGTCTTGTAGAAAGACCCAACCGAGGCACCAATGCTCTCTGGATCTGTGACAGAGGAGCCATCATCCGCAAGCAGCTCAACAAGCTGCCTGCGGGCTCCTCGCCCCTTCTCCAGAGAAAAGAAAAAGGGGGAGGCGCGGTCCAGATCGTGTAACATCTGGACTCGCGACCTCACATACGCACCCCGGGATCTCCTAAGCTGCAAGTCCCTCAGTGCTCCCTTCTTCTCCTGGTATTCCTCCCACTCACATGAAGCCCCACCAGTCTGATCCAGACGTGCCCCCGAGTCGAGCAACTCTCTCTCAAGCCGTCCAATCTCAGAGTCTCGCCTCTTAGTCGACCCCCTCGTGTAGTCCTGGCAAAACAGACGGACGTAGGCCTTCCCCACGTCCCACCACTGCCTTAGGGAAAGGAAACGCCCCTGCCTCTCTCTCCACCTCGCCCAGAACTGCCTGAATGAATCCTGGAATCGGCGATCCTCCAACAGCTGGCTATTAAAATGCCAGTACGCAGACCCAGCCCGTGTGCGCATCGGGATAAAATCCACTCGCACCAGGCAATGGTCCGAGCATGGTGCCGGCTGCATGGAGGCTGCCGAAACACAGGAGACATAGGCCTTGGACACGTATAAATGATCAATACGGGAACCACCACCCTCAAACCTGTACGAGAAGGCGTTCGAGTCGGGGTGGAAATTCCGCCAAGCATCTACCAGCTCAAAAGAGTCCACCATCTCCCTTAGAGTCTTTACTGCACCCGGGTCACGCTGAACGCCAGAGCGATCTCTTGCCTCGAGGGCACAATTAAAATCTCCCCCAAGGAAAACACACTCCCCACGGTCGATAGTATTCAACAACGTGGTCACTTCCCTTGTTAAGCGCGTCTGCATTACGCCGATCTTGGGGGCGTACACATTAATGAAGTGCAATGGCACGCCATCCAAGCGCACGGCCAGATACAGTAAACGGCCTGGTACAATGCTCTGCACTTTGAGGATCTCTGGCTGGAAAAACGGTGCCAACAGGAAGGCCACTCCACTCGAATTGGAGCTGAGATGACTCATGTAGACCCCCCCCTCCCACTCCAGGAGCCAGGTGGGTTCATCACTAGCCACAGTGTGTGTTTCCTGCAGGAAGCTCACCGCATACCTCCCGTCCCTGAGCACTGAGAGATGGTGAAACCTACGGAGAGACCCCCTGCCCCCATTGATATTCAGGCTGGCTATAGTGAGCTTCATTTTGAAAGTACACTAGATCTTTTACCCGCCCCCGGTGAAGGATTGGAGCCGCCCCTAACCTTCTGCCCTCTCTTTAGGGTCTGAAAAAGCTCTTGGAACTGGCGCCTCTCATTTCTTATTAGCCCCGCCTCATTCCCCTTCTTCTGAAGGATGGCATGAATGGACTGCATGGGCGCCCTCAGATCCGACCAGCGGTCGACAGCCAAATCCAGCTTGTTCCTACTCCCTCTAGTGTCCTTTAAGAACTTCCGAAGTTCCCAAACTTCGACAAGTCGAGACACGGGGCCGCGGGTGGAGCAGTCCGATAACTCACTGTCGATGGACTCCGCGTACCCCACTTCCTCGCACTCAATGTCCGAGCCCGAAGTTGGAAGATTATTACTCTCAGCCGCCTCACTCACCCCTCCCTGTGAGGTGAGCATTTCAGCCACATCACACAGTCCCTCCTCTGTCATCATCCCACTTCCAGGATCAGTGACCTGGGCAGGTACCATTGCTTCTGACTGCGGCAAGCTAACTGACAATTAGCCATTCTCCTGCACGCTCCCACCGCCCTCTGTAACCGGATTGGGAACAGTGAAGTCGGACCAAGTCTCCGGGCCTTGCTGTAAGCGGGCCTGCCTGGAGTCCGACCGAAGGACACGATCTGAAACGATCTTACCCTCCTTCTCATCCAGGGTACCCGCCCCTGCACCATCACCCAGAGAGTCCCCGTCCCCCTTCAACAGGTGAATCACCTCACTGTGGCCCTCAGGGGCCGATGTTACTGGAGTCCCCCTTACTCCCTCAACCAGTGGGGCATCACACCCCTCAACTGGGCTTGTAGCCTCAACAGGGAGCTCCTGTTGGGGACCTACCTCCTCACCCAAATTCTCCCCTTCAGGCTTTCCCTGGCCCCGCTCTGGGAGTAGAAGTGGGGGTGGATCCGGACTGCAACGGCCGTGAGTCCCAGCCCGAGTTCGGCGATCGTTTGCCTGCTTCTGCTGCTGTTAAAGGTGAGGCGGTGCGTTGCGCCAGGGTCTTGGGCCTGTCCCACTTTGGCCATCAGTTCCGCGACAGGCTGTTGGCGCGCAAAGTTTTTGTTCACTACAAAAATTTCGGAGCCCCACGCGATGTCGCGCACAACTACATACCCCTCCGCGCTTCTCAGTGGGACCGGAGCCACGCGGTCATACAATGCCCGTGCACCACAACGCGACCAGGAGGTTGCTTAATTTGCGTGCCAAGAACACGTAAGTGGGACAGGCCCTTTACTGAGTGCCCTATCTCCTCAAATCTCCTCCCTCACTGATTCAATCTGCCCACCATCTCTCCCTTTCAGGGCCTGTCCCACGAGCATGCGACCTGCATGCGGCAAGCGTGACCGCGCGGAGGTCGAGTGAGTGACGTGAAGTTCGAGCGAAGTCCGCGGGAAGTTCGCGCGCGACGTACGGCGTCAAGACGCTGCCTATGCCCGTCGAGGCGATGCGTAAGGTCTCAATGCGGCTGCGGGCTGGCAGGCTGTTGCCGCGCGGAATTTTTGAACACTGTCAGTTTGTCGGAGCCCCGCGCGATGTCGGGACCAGCTCCGAACAACTCCATACGGCTCCGACTATCGAAGTGGGACCAGCACCGCGAGGCCGTACGGCTCAAGTGACCACGTTAGGTCGCGCTTGCCGCATGAAGTAGCATGCTCGTGGGACAGGCCCTTTAGTTCTCCCTTTCCTGGGACTTGATCCCTTTCCTATCAAGTCCCATAATCTACAGCCCTTTGTGTCTCCACTTATCACCTCCCAGCTTCTGTTGCCATCTGTGTCCTTCCCTTCTCTTCCTTACCAGATTCCATTTGCCAATCAACCCCTCCTCACGTTTGCCACTTGGCCCATCTCTCCACCTCACCTCTTTACAATGGCTACCTCATTCAGTCCAGGTGAAGGGACTCAACCCAACATGCTGACAGTCCATTTCCTTCTACAGATGCTGAGTTCCTCCAGCAGTAGAAACAAAGAGCTGCAGATGCTGGTTAATACACAAAAGGACGCAAAGTGCTAGGTAACTCAGCAGGTCAGGCTGCATCACATGAGAAAATGGATAGGCGACGTTTCAGGTCAAGACCTTTCTTCGGACTGAAGAAGGGTCTTGACCCAAAACATCTCCTATCCATGTTCTCCAGAGTTCCTTCAGCAGTTTGTCATGTGCTGCTGTTATATGGTTTGGTGTGATTTGAAGTTGTCTATTAATGAATTGTCCATGGATTGTGACCTTGTCGTGGTGGAGAAGCTTGTGTGGACCTGAGATTCTGAGAGCGATGCCGTCTGGAGCTATGCTCCTGGTAGGGCCTCCCATAGCGGTAAGGTCGAGGGGGAGGTCTCTGACAAAGAGCAATCCAACCAAGACCTCAACGGTGGAACAGGCGGAGGACGATGGCTGACCTTAGTGGAGCGTCACAACGGCTGGGAAGGCGGATGAAAGCTGCAGCAGAAAAGGGTCTCCGGTCAACTTGGACTCTAGGCCACTGGATCCTGACCCAGATCTGTCAAGGACCGTGAGGTGGCTGTCTGTGCACCAGTCTCCACCACGTTAAATAAAGTCATGCACAGGTGTCCTCCATATAGGGAATATACCCTGGAGACACCCATGGTCAGCCACGAACGACCGAAGGGGACCTAAGAAGATTCATGAATAAATCAGATACCTGAATAAATCAGATACCTGATGGGTGAGCTAGTTGATATCAATGTATATCTTAATTTCTCACCTACTTGATTTCAGATTATTTCTTGCTGAACTTATTCAAACTATTTTCCATGTTCGCACATACCACAGCATGAAGTGTGCTGATGACTACTACTCAGGACACAAGTAAGGTCAAAATTAAATAAAGCCGACAGATCAGTTTCAACTGATGTTTTAAAAAGCACCGATAGCAGGGCCTTAAGTTAAAGCTTGGTATATATAGCTTCATTTTCATGGCATATGACACCATCTCTATGCCCAGACTAGATGATTGTTATGTAATCATTGCCAGATACTTATTGTTCTCAACTTTAACTGCTGATTTATTGTGAAAGTAATCGCTGCACTTTCCCTTCAAAAAATCCCTGATATCTATGTTGATTTTTACATTCAACCTTCCAGTATGTTGCCGCACATGGTATTAGTTCTACAAATTGTTTCAAATGTTCGTCTGCAGTCTGAAAATAAAAAAAATATTGCTTATCATAAGATGTCAGAAAGGAAGAGATTGGAATCATAAGGAACAGTAAATTTGTGTGTTAAGTGAGCAAAGATCCCGAAAAAAATAGCAACTTCAATAAGGAACACCTAGGACACTTTGTAGGTGGTTGAGTGAAACAAAAGCACCTCATAATACACATGAGATCATGACATCTTTTCAAAATAGTTTCACAGAAAAGAAGTAGTAGCTGAGTTATATTACATTGTATTGTATTGCAAGGGATTACATGCCAGTTACTCGAGCATTTAAAGGGCCTGTCCCACGAGCATGCGACTGCATGCGGCTAGCGCAACCTAACGTGGTCGCTTGAGCCGGACGGCCTCGCGGGGCCGGTCCCACTTCGATCACCGGAGCCGTATGGAGTTGTGCGGAGCTGGTCCCGACAGCGCGCGGGGCTCCGAAAAACTGACACTGCCCAAAAATTCCACGAGGCAACGGCCTGCCGGCCCGCAGCCGCATTGAGGCCGTACGCACCGCCTCGACGGGCGTATGCACCGTCTCAACGCCGTACGCAGCATCTTGACGGCATACGCCTAGCGCAAACTTCCTGCGGACTTCGCTCGAACTTCACGTCAACTCGTACGGGATCACTCGACCTCCGCGCGGCCCCCGCTTCCGGTTTGGTCGCGCTCGCCACATGCAGTCGCATGCTGGTGGGACAGGCCCTGTACGGGGATCTCTCGACCTCCGCGCAGCCCCCGCGCGGCCCCGGCTTCCGGTTTGGTCGCGCTTGCCGCATGCAGTCGCATGCTCGTGGGGCAGGCCCTTAAGGATTTAAATGTAAGAAAAATGGGCAATTGAATGAGTTAAATAAATCACAGCTATGCCGGGCTAGAGGAAGCTCCCAAGTACAATACTGTATCACAATTGGCAAGATTTAATTTATAACAAGCGAGGCAAGCATTTTCATTCACTGTCTCTCACTCAAAAAGTTGATTACTGAAATGATTATAGAGTTACTGTCAGCTTCAGGATCAGGAAAAATTGCTTTACACGTTTCTCTAAAGGAGATTTTCTTACTTCATCTTAAATGAACTGTGCAAATGTTATTTGCAGATATTTAGTTGACATGCTAACTTTATAGATGATTTATAACCACTGCTCCTTGGACATGCATAGTACTCTCTTTACAGTCACAAAGTAATGGAGACATGGAGCATAGAAACAGGCCCTTTGGCCCAAGTCATCCATGCTAACTGAGATATCCCATCTAAGCTAGCCCCTTTTGCCCACATTTGGTCCAAATCCCTCTAAACCTTTCCTATCCATGCAAGTGGCTTTGTCCAAATGTATTTTAAATGTATTTTAATACACTTATGATGGACATTATAATTTTATTTTTATTATATTGGAACTGAGATAAAATTTAATTTTCTCCCTCTAGAATATTAATCAGAATCATTGCATGTTCACTGAAAGCAGTGTTTTTATTTGCCTGCAAGTTAGCTCAAATGTTCACCATACAAGTGGCAGGCAGAAAATGCTAGAGGTACTCAGCAGGACAGGTGGTTTGTGAAGAGAGAAAGAGAAGTTAACTTTTCAACAATTAGTATGTGCCATAGATGAGAAAGGCTATTAGAAAGTAAAAGAGACAGGAGAAGTATAGAGTGAAAATAAAGGCAAAAGGGAAGGCCGCTGTGGGGTTGAGGTAGTAGAGGTTAGGTTCACAGCAGAATCATTATCAGCACCTGCTGACTGAACAAACACAAACTGTTACAATCCAAACATGATTGAAAGACAGGATGCCATTTCTCAAACTTCTGCTAAGCTCCATTGCAGAGGACACAGGTCAGTGGGAATGAATGATGAGTAGACACAAGGAATTGCAAATACAAATGCAAACGCAAAACACAATGTGCTGGAATAACTCAATGGACCAGGCAGCATCTGTGGAGGGAATGGATCTGGGCAGGACCTTTCTTCAGACACAATGATGAGTGGATCGATTTGTTTGGTAACTGAGCAAACCATTTAATCGGTATTTGGATTCCCTGATATAAGCAAATTGCATCATGAAGAGCAAGGGATTTCTCTGGCTGCTCTGATTTCCTCCGATACTCCGAATACGTACAGGTTTGTAGGTGGCTTTGGTAAAATTATAAATGTTTCTTAATGTGCAGGGTGGTGCTAATGTATGGGGTGATTGTTGACGTAGACTCAATGGGCCGAAGGGCCTGTTTCCGTGCTGTTTATCCAAAATCTAAAGAGCAAAGATTGGATATAAAAATCCATTCATGTTTTGCAGCTATCACTGCATATATTACTCCAACTAATAGTAAAGGTTGGAGCTGCATTAGATAGAAACTGTAATTTATATTGTCACATATAATATATGTGTTGGAGACAACTTGGACACTCATTTTCACAACCAAACTCTTAGTTTCTTCAAAGTAATGCATTGAATCAAATGTTCACATCATTTCTGAGTGTTTAAAATGTTGGATGGGAAGTGCTTTCAACCTTCCCGATTGTGTTTGGATTGTAACAGTTTGGATCGCGCATTTGTTCAGTCAGCCGAGACTGGCAATGAGTCTGCTGGGAATTCAACCCCTACTGCCTTCACCATATCAGTGACATTCTCTTTTGATCTTATTTTCACTGTTCGCTCTTTTTCCTTTCAAATAATCAGCAATGCTGCAATGTAGCAATATGTGATGAGCTCCTTCGTTGTTGCAGAAGGGTCAATAATCAAGAGTGTTTTATTGTCACGTGCCCCGAAACTGAACAATGAAATTCTTACTTGCAGCAGAACAACAGGTATGTAAATATAGCAGTCTGTAAAATCCATTATGCAACAAAAAAAGTTTAGTGTATATACTGAACTTATATGTGTGTGTGTGTGTGTGTGTGTGTGTGTGTGTGTGTGTGTGTGTGTGTGTGTGTGTGTGTGTGTGTGTGTGTTTAGTTAAGTTTATTATTGTCATTTGTACCGAGGTACAGTGAAAAGCTTTTGTTGCATATTATACAGTCAGCTGAAAGACAATACATGATTGCAATCGATCCATTTACAGTGTATAGATGATACATGATAAGGGAATAACATTTAGTGCAAGGTAAAGCCAGTAAAGTCCGATCAAGGATCGAAGTAAGGACAGATCTGAGAGGAGTTTAAGATGATCATAGTTAAAGTAAGAAATGTTTCTGTAGAAATAGAGATTTAAGAGTGTGGAGCGGTTGTAATATAGAAACATAGAAACATAGAAATTAGGTGCAGGAGTAGGCCATTCGGCCCTTCGAGCCTGCACCGCCATTCAATATGATCATGGCTGATCATCCAACTCAGTATCCCGTACCTGCCTTCTCTCCATACCCTCTGATCCCCTTAGCCACAAGGGCCACATCTAACTCCCTCTTAAATATAGCCAATGAACTGGCCTCGACTACCCTCTGTGGCAGGGAGTTCCAGAGATTCACCACTCTCTGTGTGAAAAATGTTCTTCTCATCTCGGTTTTAAAGGATTTCCCCCTTATCCTTAAGCTGTGACCCCTTGTCCTGGACTTCCCCAACATCGGGAGCAATCTTCCTGCATCTAGCCTGTCCAACCCCTTAAGAATTTTGTAAGTTTCTATAAGATCCCCTCTCAATCTCCTAAATTCTAGAGAGTATAAACCAAGTCTATCCAGTCTTTCTTCATAAGACAGTCCTGACATCCCAGGAATCAGTCTGGTGAACCTTCTCTGCACTCCCTCTATGGCAATAATGTCCTTCCTCAGATTTGGAGACCAAAACTGTACGCAATACTCCAGGTGTGGTCTCACCAAGACCCTGTACAACTGCAGTAGAACCTCCCTGCTCCTATACTCAAATCCTTTTGCTATGAAAGCTAACATACCATTCGCTTTCTTCACTGCCTGCTGCACCTGCATACCCACTTTCAATGACTGGTGTACCATGACACCCAGGTCTCGCTGCATCTCCCCTTTTCCTAGTCGGCCACCATTTAGATAATAGTCTGCTTTCCTGTTTTTGCCACCAAAATGGATAACCTCACATTTATCCACATTATACTGCATCTGCCAAACATTTGCCCACTCACCCAGCCTATCCAAGTCACCTTCCAGTCTCCTAGCATCCTCCTCACAGCTAACACTGCCCCCCAGCTTAGTGTCATCCGCAAACTTGGAGATATTGCCTTCAATTCCTTCATCCAGATCATTAATATATATTGTAAATAGCTGGGGTCCCAGCACTGAGCCTTGCGGTACCCCACTAGTCACTGCCTGCCATTGTGAAAAGGACCCGTTTACTCCTACTCTTTGCTTCCTGTTTGCCAGCCAGTTCTCTATCCACATCAATACTGAACCCCCAATGCCGTGTGCTTTAAGTTTGTAAACTAATCTCTTATGTGGGACCTTGTCGAAAGCCTTCTGGAAGTCCAGATACACCACATCCACTGGTTCTCCCCTATCCACGCTACTAGTTACATCCTCGAAAAATTCTATAAGATTCGTCAGACATGATTTACCTTTTGTAAATCCATGCTGACTTTGTCCAATGATTTCACCACTTTCCAAATGTGCTGCTATCCCATCTTTAATAACTGACTCTAGCAGTTTCCCCACTACCGATGTTAGACTAACTGGTCTGTAATTCCCCGTTTTCTCTCTCCCTCCCTTCTTAAAAAGTGGGGTTACGTTTGCTACCCGCCAATCCTCAGGAACTACTCCAGAATCTAAAGAGTTTTGAAAGATTATTACTAATGCATCCACTATTTCTGGAGCTACTTCCTTAAGTACTCTGGGATGCAGCCTATCTGGCCCTGGGGATTTATTGGCCTTTAATCCATTTAATTTACCCAACACCACTTCCTGGCTAACCTGGATTTCACTCAATTCCTCCAACTCCTTTGACCCGCGGTCCCCTGCTATCTCCGGCAGATTATTTATGTCTTCCTTAGTGAAGACGGAACCAAAGTAGTTATTCAATTGGTCCGCCATATCCTTGTTCCCCATGATCAACTCACCCGTTTCTGACTGCAAGGGACCTACATTTGTTTTAACTAATCTCTTTCTTTTCACATATCTATAAAAACTTTTGCAGTCAGTTTTTATGTTCCCTGCCAGTTTTCTTTCATAATCTATTTTTCCTTTCCTAATTAAGCCCTTTGTCCTCCTCTGCTGGTCTCTGAATTTCTCCCAGTCCTCCGGTATGCTGCTTTTTCTGGCTAATTTGTACGCATCATCCTTCGCTTTGATACTATCCCTGATTTCCCTTGTTATCCACGGATGCACTACCTTCCCTGATTTATTCTTTTGCCAAACTGGGATGAACAATTTTTGTAGTTCATCCATGCAGTCTTTAAATGTCTTCCATTGCATATCCACCGTCAACCCTTTTAGAATTAATTGCCAGTCAATCTTGGCCAATTCACGTCTCATACCCTCAAAGTTACCTTTCTTTAAGTTCAGAACCATTGTTTCTGAATTAACAATGTCACTCTCCATCCTAATGAAGAACTCAACCATATTATGGTCACTCTTGCCCAAGGGGGCACGTACAACAAGACTGCTAACTAACCCTTCCTCATTACTCAATACCCAGTCTAAAATAGCCTGCTCTCTCGTTGGTTCCTCTACATGTTGATTTAGATAACTATCCCGCATACATTCCAAAAAATCCTCTTCCTCAGCACCCCTGCCAATTTGATTCACCCAATCTATATGTAGATTGAAGTCACCCATTATAACGGTTTTGCCTTTGTCGCACGCATTTCTAATTTCCTGTTTGATACCATCTCCAACTTCACTACTACTGTTAGGTGGCCTGTACACAACACCCACCAGCATTTTCTGCCCCTTAGTGTTTCGCAGCTCTACCCATACCGATTCCACATCCTGCAAACTAATGTCCTTCCTTTCCATTGCGTTAATCTCCTCTCTAATCAGCAATGCTACCCCACCTCCTTTTCCTTTCTCTCTATCCCTCCTGAATATTGAATATCCCTGGATGTTCAGCTCCCATCCTTGGTCACCCTGGAGCCATGTCTCCGTGATCCCAACTATATCATAGTCATTAATAGCTATCTGCACATTCAACTCATCCACCTTATTACGAATGCTCCTTGCATTGAGACACAAAGCCTTCAGGCTTGTTTTTACAACACTCTTACCCCTTATACAATTTTGTTGAAAAGTGGCCCTTTTTGATTTTTGCCCTGGATTTTCCGGCCTGCCACTTTTACTTTTCACCTTGCTACCTATTGCTTCTACCCTCATTTTACACCCCTCTGTCTCTACGCTCACACATTTAAGAAACCCTTTCCCTTTAACTCCATCCTCCACTAGCCCATTCGACACCCCACCCCCCTTATTCAGTTTAAAACCACCCGTGTAGCAGTGGCAAACCTGCCTGCCAGAATGCTGGTCCCACACCTGTTAAGATGCAATCCGTCCCTTTTGTACAGTTCCCCCTTACCCCAAATATGAGTTTGTTGGTTTGTTCCTGTAGCTAGCATGCAAATAGTCATCTTGGAAGAAAGTTTGTGTGTATGTGTGAATATAACCATATAACCATATAACAATTAAAGCACGGAAACAGGCCATCTCGGCCCTACAAGTCCGTGCCGAACAATTATTTCCCCTAGTCCCATCTACCCGCACTCAGACCATAACCCTCCATTCCCTTCCCATCCATATACCTATCCAATTCATTTTTAAATGATAAAATCGAACCTGCCTCCACCACTTCCACTGGAAGCTCATTCCACACAGCTACCACTCTCTGAGTAAAGAAGTTCCCGCTCATGTTACCCCTAAACTTCTGTCCCTTAATTCTGAAGTCATGTCCTCTTGTTTGAATCTTCCCTACTCTCAATGGGAAAAGCTTGTCCACGTCAACTCTGTCTATCCTTCTCATCATTTTAAAGACCTCTATCAAGTCCCCCCTTAACCTTCTGCGGTCCAGAGAATAAAGACCTAACTTATTCAACCTTTCTCTGTAACTTAGTTGCTGAAACCCAGGCAACATTCTAGTAAACCTCCTCTGCACTCTCTCTATTTTGTTGACATCCTTCCTATAATTGGGCGACCAAAATTGTACACCATACTCCAGAATTGGTCTCATCAATGCCTTGTACAATTTTAACATTACATCCCAACTTCTATACTCAATGCTCTGATTTATAAAGGCTAGTATACCAAAAGCTTTCTTTACCACCCTATCTACATGAGATTCCACCTTCAGGGAACTATGCACAGTTATTCCTAGATCCCTCTGTTCAACTGCATTCCTCAATTCGCTACCATTTAACATGTACGTCTTATTTTGATTTGTCCTGCCAAGATGTAGCACCGCACACTTATCAGCCTTAAACTCCATCTGCCATCTTTCAGCCCATTCTTCCAAATGGCCTAAATCTCTCTGTAGACTTTGGAAATCTACTTCATTATCCACAACACCACCTATCTTAGTATCATCTGCATACTTACTAATCCAATTTACCACACCTTCATCCAGATCATTGATGTACATGACAAACAACAGTGGACCCAACACAGATCCCTGAGGCACCCCACTAGTCACCTGCCTCCAACCTGACAAACAGCCATCCACCATTACTCTCTGGTGTCTCCCATTCAACCACTGTTGAATCCATCTTGCTACTCCTGCATTTATACCCAACAATTGAACCTTCTTAACCAACCTTCCATGAGGAACCTTGTCAAAGGCCCTACTAAAGTCCATATAGACAACATCCACTGCTTTACCCTCATCAATTTCCCTAGTAACCTCTTCAAAAAATTCAAGAAGATTAGTCAAACATGAGCTTCCAGGCACAAATCCATGTTGACTGTTCCTAATCATACCCTGTTTATCCAGATGCTTATATATATTATCTCTAAGTATCTTTTCCATTAATTTGCCCACCACTGAAGTCAAACTAACAGGTCTATAATTGCTAGGTTTACTCTTAGAACCCTTTTTAAACAATGGAACAACATGCGCAGTACGCCAATCCTCGGACACTATTCCCGTTTCTAATCACATTTGAAATATTTCTGTCATAGCCCCTGCTATTTCTACACTAACTTCCCTCAATGTCCTAGGGAATATCCTGTTAGGACCTGGAGACTTATCCACTTTTATAATTTTTCAAAAGTGTCAGTACTTCTTTTTCTTTGAATCTCATAGTATCCATAGCTACTCTACTTGTTTCCCTTACCTCACATAATTCAATATCCTTCTCCTTGGTGAATACCGAAGAAAATAAATTGTTCAATATCTCCCCCATCTCTTTTGGCTCTGCATATAGCTGTCCACTCTGTCTCTCTAATGGACCAATTTTATCCCTCGTTATCCTTTTGCTATTAATGTAGCTGTAGAAACCCTTTGGATTTACTTTCACCTTACTTGCCAAAGCAACCTCATATCTTCTTTTAGCTTTTCTAATTTCTTTCTTAAGATTCTTTTTACATTCTTTATACTCTATGTAGTTTGGAGCCTATTTGGAGTTTATAGTGTTTAATAGTAAGATTAAACGAGAACTTACCAGTTTGAAGTTTGATCTGTATTTTATGAGGAGTTACGATGAGGGATTACGTGAAGAAGCCCGCCAGGCGCATGCGTGTCATACTTCAAAGCAGCGGTGTGGAATCACAGATAAATGTAATGACTAAACATAGTAAGATTAGAGAAGAGGTACCAGTTAAGTATATGATCTGGGTGGGAGCGGAGGGCACGTAATCCCTCATCGTAACTCCTCATAAAATACAGATCAAACTTCAAACTGGTAAGTTCTCGTTTAATGTTACTATTTTACTTCGGAGTCACGTGAGTGACTACGTGAAGATTTTAAAGCTCTGTGATTTCATGCCGTGGAACGAGTCCATGCATCACGTCTGCCTTGACTGTTGGGAGGATTGTGTTAACATAATTTGGACATGAATTCGACATTGAAATCATAAAATTTTTAACACAAGTTTATAACCCCTTTATATGGGTTTAAATTAAATTACAGAACTTAAATTGTTTCTGCAAATGTTCCAGGTTTCATTACGGGTTTATTACAAATAATTGGAATGTTTTTCCCCTCCAGACCATCCTGCTGCCTTGAGGATTTGGTCCATTGGTACATCCAACTGTATCGCTGCCGATGTATCTGCAGCCCTGGTGGAAATAAATTTTTAAAATTTTAGTATCCACCCCAGCCTGTGTTTAGCAACTGTTTCAGCCATCTTGAGATGGTCTGGACCGTCACTCTTGGTGTGGTTGCTAGTGGCTGATAAAAAATGTGCCTTTTCATTGCCTCTTAGGATATTCGTTTTCTCCATGTGTAACGACAGATGTTTTATTATACACAGACGGTCATCTGTTGGGTATGACCTAATTGTATATAGAGGCCTGCTGATCCCTTTTTCTGTTCTGCTTACTATCTCATAAATATGAAACGTAATATTTTCCGTTGAGAAAGTCATGTTGTCCAGTCTTGTTTTGCAGTGACTGTATCCTTTGTGCCGTGACCAATACCATTAGCATGACCGTTTTAATGTCAGTCTGTTTAAGGACAGAACTGTTGCTGGAGACCAATTCCTGAGCATCTTCAGGATTATACTCACATCCCATATATGGGAGTATCTGGTACTCTTCATAGGCTTTGTACCAGTGGGTCAGTCCCAACAGTGTAATGGTCTGTCCCCTGCCATAGGTAAGTCGATAGGGCACTTCTGGCGCAGTTGATGGCACTGTAACTGAGCCCCTCATCATAGTGGAGGCCTGCCAGATATTCCAGAACAGATGGGATGTTCATGTCTCTGATTCCATGTTTGATACCACTGGGAACCATGGTTGTGTAGGCCAATCGGGTACTACCAATTCCAGATGCAGAGTCTGTTGTATTTCCTTAATACCCGACTGATGAGGCAGGAAAGGAGGGAATGCGTAAATAAACAATTTCCCCTCCCCTCCAATGCAGCGAAAAATGCATCTGTCGCCGCTGCCCCAGGGTCTGGTTCCTGTGTAACATAACTTGATAACTGGGACCTGGTGTCTGCCACTGAATTTAGTCTTCCTGGTAGATAAGTGGTTGATATCCAAATATCTTTCTGGAGACACCATTGCCAATTTGTATGGCCAGATTGTCACATGATGTCGATTTGTTTCCACCCTGTGGTTAATGTATGCTACCACGGTGGTATTGGTATTGGTGGCTCCGCACCAATTGTACTGGCATCAGTTTGTAGTACCATGGAAAAGGTTACTGACAATGCTTGGATAGGAACAAGGCTAGAGTTATCTATCCACCATTTTAGTTCCATTTTAGCCTGATTGGCAGTTTCACAGATCTGTCAAAGTGACCTGCATAATTTAGAGTGCTTGTTTTTTGCTCTCTGTATGTTTTGGTAATGTAGAGGTCCAAATTGTGTGGCTGGAAAGGCAGCCATCATTATGCCAATTACTTTGGCTACCAATCTGATGGATGGTTTGCTGATGTCAGTGAGGTTTTTATATAACCCTCTATTAAATCTGTAGCCTTTCCCTTAGGCAGAGTCACCGACATGTGAACTGATGGTAGTCCATAGTAGTGGGAGACGTTAGTTTAGATTTAACTGGATGAAATGAATCCCAGTTCCCCAAATAACTTTTTTGTGGCTGTTACAGTTTGTTTTGCCAATTCCAAAGTTTTTGCACATAATGAGTATGTCATCTAAATATGCCATGACCATGTGTATACGTTTCCGTAGAAACGCTTGGGCTGGCTTCAAATTTTTTTGTCAACAGCCTGGGCTGATGATAACCCATTTGGCAGTGCTTTATACTGCTAGAGTTGTCCCATCCAGTTGAATTTAAGTAACATCTGTGGTCACCTCGTATAGGCACTGAATAGTAAGCATCTTTTAAAATGATGCTGGCCATTGAAGTAACCTTTGGGAATTAATTGTTAAGCAGTAACAAAGGTATCTATTTTGTTAGATCTATGATGATGCGATGACCATCATCTTTTTGTTTATATATTGGACACGAATTTTAATGGTTCGTGTTGAGTTTTCTCAATTACACCTTTTATGTAAAGCCGCTTCAGTTCAGCTTGCGCTTTTGATTTCCTTTATCAGAAAGCACGAACATTCGGTTCAGTATATGTTGAACTGGAGGGCTGTACTTGTGTATAAACTCTGTTGTATATCCGTGGATACTGCTTAAGATGTAGATATCGGTTGTTATCATGCTCCATGCATTCAGAAGAGAGTGTTATCTCCACCCAATCTCCGTGCCCACTGTTTGTAGTGAACCAGACCCACCTACCTCCATAGTTACCAGTGGCAGGTTTACCTTTTTGTAGGTTCTTCGCTGTTGTAGCGCTGGGGTCTGGATTTACGTTTTGGTTGGCGTTGGAGGTCCCGCATCTTCCGAGAAGGCCGGTCTGTGCCATGGCCTGAAAGACTCATGTTTTTGAGTACCGGTCCTTCGAGCTTTCACCAGTTTTGCTGGTGGGTGCGTGGGGGTGCTAGGTTCCAGTAGGTTCTCTTGTTCCTGCACCCCTTGCACACTTTCTTCTGCGGACCCCTCTTCCAGGTCAGTCCAGAACTGACCCGCAGTGCTTCCCTCTGATGAGGTAGAAGCACTGTGCAGCCCTTAAAGAGGTACTGCTGTGGGTTATCATAGGGCCCACAGTGACCCGACTCCATGTCCCGGAGTCTGTCACGTTGGAGCAAAGCTCCATACACCGCTTCTTCGCGCTCCAGGGCGCTGGCCGCCGGCGGTTATTCAAAGACGGACTCCTCTGAGTCCACGACCTTGTTTGTTTTGTGTCTAGCCTTTCCGCCCGGCCGCGTGGATCTGGCCGGTGCGGAGGCGACATCGGGCACAGCTGATCCCACTATGGGTGATCCAAGTGCCGCAGGCTGCTGCTGGCTGCCCGCTGCTCCGCGGTCCTCCCTCACCAGCTTTGTCCTTACTGTCCTTCCGTGGAGTGAATATGGCCGGTGTGGAGGACATCTGGCACAGCTGATTCCATCTAGCCCACCAGCTTTGTCGCAGCCCGTTGTTTCTGCACCTGCAATCAGCATAGAAATGCAAAAAAAAAACGTAGCTCTTACCTGCAGGTCCATTGCTACGGGTGAGCGTCATTCTAACCCATCTGCTGCCGTTAATGACTGGTCAAGTCAACGGCCCCATTTGAATGGTCTCCAGCCCGGCCGTGGTGTTCTGGCCGGCGCGGGACCAAAAGTCGGCACAGCTCTCCTTATAACGGGAGATAAACGTGCCTTTGGCTGCTGCTGCCGGCTGCCTGCGACTCCGCTGTCTTCCCCAGCCAGCTTCACTAGCAGCACTGTGGACACTCATTTGTCCAGCTTCCCCACCTGTACAGACCTAGCGCGGGGTAAACATTAGTTTTGCTCCCTCTCCCGCCCGGCCCGGTGCGGGAGCGAGTCGGGAGCGAAAGTCGGGTGCAGCTATTCCCATTACGGGAGCCGATTCCGGCCGCAGCTGTAGTCCCCTGTTGCGCTTACTCCACCTGGCTTAGCCACGGCAGGAGCGCAATCTCCTTTTGTCCCCTAATATTAAAAAGGGGACCGAGCACAAATACAACCCACTGTCTTTGTGGGTTGTTGGCTCCGATTTCCTCCACCCGTTTGGGGTGAAGTTTGGCACTCGCTCCCGTTATGGGAGATGGTGGTGCCGACGTCCGTTGCTGGCTGCCTGTTGCTGTTCAGCGGCAGCTCGGCAGCCTTCCTGCAATGAAGAAAAAGGTAAGGAAATCTCTTACCTGTTGTTGCTGGTTCTCAACCTGCCGTTCGGGAGGAACGTCCTTCCTCCCGCTGTGATTTCCGCAGCCGACAGACCCCTGTAGCGTTCTCGGGGCTGTTGTCCGAGTTTGTCGGACTGACGGCTCCGGAGTACTCCGTTCTTTTTACCGGAGCTGAAGACGCACGGACTCCCGCTAAGGGAGACTGTCGTGCCACTGGCCGTTGCTGGCTGCCTGCTGCTTGCAGACTCCTCCCCCGCCAGCTTTCAACAGCCTTCTGTAGAAAAAAGGTAAGTATGGAACGAAGTTCCCTTACCTTACTGTTGCAGGTTCGAAACCCTGCCGTTCGGGAGGAACGTCCTTCCTCCGGACAATGACGAGTTGCAATGCGTGTAGCGCAATGACACGCATGCGCCTGGCGGGCTTCTTCACGTAGTCACTCACGTGACTCCGAAGTAAAATAGTCTGATAGTTGGAGGGAAAGAACTGCTCCTGAACCTGAACTTTTCAGTTTACAGGCTCCAAAATCCTCTTCCCAATGGCAGGAGTGAAATTAGAGTGTGGCCAGGGGGTCACTGATGATGCTGGATGCCTTTTTGAGTTAGCGACGGAGATCCCTTCGATGGTGGTGAGGTCAGTACCTGTGATGGGCTGGGCAGTGTTTACCACGTTTTGCCTTGTTCTTCTATCCTGGACATTCGAGTCGGAGAGATGTTGTCCACTGTGTTCAAGAGAGTATTTGTTGATATACTGAATCTCCTCAATCTTCTCAAGAAGTAGCGATGTTAGTGGGCTTTCCTTTTGGTTGCACCGATGTACTGGATCCAGGACAGATCATCAGAGATATGCATGCCCAGTAACTTGAAGCTTTTACACCATTCCGTCGATGTTGACAAGTTTGTGGATTCTCATCTTTCCTCTTTCAAAGTCCACAATCAGTTCCCAGGTCTCGCTACCGTTGCGAGCAAGGTTGTTGTTCTGGCACCGTCTAGGTAAATGCAGAGTCATATCTCTGACAAACCTAATAGATGACAGAAAGAATAAGGGAGGTCACAATTTCAGTCCATCAATGAATGAATAGCCTCTGGTCTGCTGTGGTATGTTTTAGCTAAATGGTGACACAAGTATGTTGCATCTCCTCAGAAGATAAGACAGTCCTGTTTGCAGCCATGCCTGAAGAACACTCAGGTTTATGTGATCAATCCCAATTAAAATTCCAATTACATCCATTTTGATCAAGGTACAAGTAGCCAGCACCTTTTAACATTTCAATGCGATGCCATTATCTGCAGAAGGGAGATTGGTGAGGCTGAGGTCTGATAGATTTTTCGTTAAATGGTCCTCCTTACTTTGGTTGTAGACTTAGCCAGACAACATGCATGTTAAAGTCACCACACAGAGACTATTTTCACCACACAATAGAAAGGTTGTGATAGCACAAGAGAGCTGAAGAGATACATCAGGGTGTTACATGTTATGGAGAGTTTTGTTTTCAAGTAGAATTTGGAAAATTTGGGATTGTTCCCACTGTAGCACAGAGGACAGCGGGAAGAATTATGGAGCTTTATAGAGTCATGAGGGGCATCGAGGGAAGTCTAAAATTGGAGGCCATAGGTTTAATTTGAGAGGGGAAATATTCAAAGGAGATCTGAGGGGCAAGATCTCCTAGCATAGCATTTACAAAAACATTTGGACAGGTACATGAATAGGAAACAAGTAAAGGCATATAGGCCATGGCAGGGAAATGCGATTAGTAGTTGGCATGGACAAGTCATCCATGCTGTATAAGTCTATGACTCCTCCCTTGCATCCCTCATTGTATCTCTTTCAGTCTGTTGCTGCCTCTTTAGTTTAGTTTAGATTTTTAGTTCAGTCTACTTTAGTTTATTGTCACATGTACCGAGGTACAGTGGAAAGCTTTTGTTGGGCGCTAACCATTCAGCAGAAAGAAAAAACATGATTACAATCTAGCCATTTACAATCGATATATACATGATAAGGGAATAACATTTAGTGCAAGGTAAAACCAGCAAAGTCCGATAGTCCATGGATTACCAATGAGGTAGATAGTAGTTCAGCACTGCTCTCTTGTTGTGGTGGGATGATTCAGTTGCCTGATAACAGCTGGGAAGAAACTGTCCCTGAATCTGGTGTTACTTCTTTAACACCATTGTTGGATGCAAATAAAGTGTTAGGCTATTTTCAGTTTCCACTTATTCCCTCAGAATGAGAAACAAAGAAATTAGAGCGGCACGGTGGCGCAGCGGTAGAGTTGCTGCCTTACAAACCTTGCAACGCCGGAGGCTCGGGTTCGATCCTGACTACGGGTGCTATCTGTATGGAGTTTGTACATTCTCCCCAAATTCTTCGGTTTCTTCCCACCCTCCAAAGACGTAGGTTAATTGGCTTGATAAATGTAAAAAAGAATTGTCCCTAGTGGGTGTAGGATAGCGTCAATGTGCAGGGACCACTAATCAGCGCGGACCCGTTCGGCCGAAGGGCCAGTTTCCGCGCTGTATCTCTAAACTAAACTTAACTAAACAACCAAAGAATAGTTATCAATTAAAAGCTCTCCACGTTAAAAATAAGAAAATGTTCACATTTCATGGGTGCCCTCTTAATCTTGGGAACTCAACAAATTTTCAACTCTGAGATAAATATTCAACTGAGATTTATTTGTTTCAAAGCTTTGTAAACTGTTTCATATTTCACTCTGGTACTCCTTTCTGAATATGTTTCAGTAGTAATTACTTGCGTATGTTTATTGTACCATTGTATCAGAGCAGTGTTCTCACTCCTTCATTGCACTGGTAATCTCAAGGGATGTTCTAATAATTCAGAACATGAATTCACATTCCAGCATAGCAGTTTTGTGATTCATTTAAAAGAAAAATTGTTTTTAGACTTTATTGGGAAAGTGCTCCAACAATGTGCCTTGGGACTTGCATGAGATGCTGAGATGCATTTATATTACTCTCTCAATGCTCCTCCCAACTCAAGAAGGGTTTCGACCCGAAACGTCGCCTATTTCCTTCGCTCCATAGATGCTGCTGCACCCGCTGAGTTCCCCCAGCAATTTTGTGTACCTTCTTTTTGATCCAATTTGATTTAGGCGTGATTCTCCAAATTGATTTACAGGATGTGCATCTCAGGCAAGTCAGCACTTATTGCAGTTATTACAAAGTTTGTGTTTGAGAAGTTGGTGGTATCTATCTTCCAGAACACTGCTGAAGTTGAGTGAAAGTCAGTGCTTCCAAAGTCCTTTGGCAGGGAATTCCAGGGTTTGGATCCAGCGACGATAACAGACCTGCGACACATATTTCCAAGATAGACACAAAATGCTGGAGTAACTCAGCGGGACAGGAAGCATATCTGGAGAGAAGGAATGGGTGATGGTTCGGGTTGAGACCCTTCTTCCTTCCTACACATGTATTTCCAAGTCAGGATGGTGACTGACTCAGAGCGGAATCTGCAATAATGGTTCTCCCAGGCATTTGCTTCCCTACTAGATATCTGTTGGTACGTTGGGGGGTAGCTGTTGGATACAGAGATGAGTAACCAAATCCTCCCAGGTATTTATGAAGGGAGAATTGGTGCCTTGATGCCAGACTGGAATCTATCCAATCATTCACACATGCTGTTATATTATATATCTCCTTTCCCAAACACTGCAGGTTTCCCAGAAAATATGGCTTTGCTTCATTTAACGTCTATCTGTCAGGTAATCGTCATGCAAATGCTTTTTAAATATGCTTTGTTACTCTTCTGCATTACTTTTTTCTGACATGTGGATAGTTATTTCCATAGGACCCCCTTCATTGTCATCTCCAGCCTTTCAACCTATATCTCATTTGCCCATCTTCTTTAATAAAATCGCAATGTCACCCCCTTCCCCCTGACTAGTTGGGTACTCTCCTCCCAAATATAATGCATCAGATATAAAAAACAGACCTTCTTCTGTCTCAGAACTAGTGTCAATAAAACTTGTGAACTACCCTAACTAACATCACTTAATGCTTCATTATGTATAATTCACTACCTCCTGCAGGTGACATCCATTGAACGGACTGTTACCACATTGCCATGCTCATGTAATCCAAACCAGGAGCTGACTTTGATATCAGCAAACATTTCGTCCTTCTTTGGTAAGGCTGTCAATGCTCTTGACACTCCTTTTCTTCAGAGCATTGCGCAGTATCCCTTATATCTGATATGCCTGTCCTCATATGTTTATAGAACCCTTCAGATCCTTTGGGAGACATTAAAGCATTAATCTTTCCATTTGAAAGACCTGTCTTCCCATCATACGCCTTTTATTTTAGTCATTACCCTTTTGGAATGCAAAACACATTGCTGTGATAAATCAAACTGCTACTGGTGTCATGTCTAATTAATGTCTAAAGGTAGGACAGCAGAGGCTCTCCAATGGAACTACTGTACAACAGGAGGCTTTTGACTTACATTGTCATAATTACTCATACTGTAAAAGTAGTCAAATATTGTTAACCAAATGACGAAAGTATAATCAAGGATCATCAGTTTGATTTGCTTGCGTTTAACCTTTTCTTAAAAGCAATCATGAATAAACATTAAATCTTTATGCCTTTCAAGAGTCAAGAGTGTTTGATTGTCATATGTCCCGAAACGGAACAATGAATTTCTTACTTGCTGCAGCACTACAGATATGTAAGCACAGTACTCTGTAAACAACATGATAATTAACAACAATAAGTTGGAATGGAATATTTTATTGTCACATGTGACAAGGCACAGTGAAACTCTTTGCTTGCATGTCCAAGGTATACAAATAGTGGCCACCGGCGCTGACAAAGTTACAAAGTACACCGGCTCCACTTTTGGTCTTCTCCTCCCCCCCCTCCCCCACCCCCCCCCCCTCCCCCCACCCCCCCCCCCCCCCCCCCTCCACCCCCCCTCTCCCTCACCCATGCCGGGTCCTCCATTGTTCTTCCCCCTCTCTCACAGCGGCCCCACGCTCTCATTGACCAACCACCGCGGGTCGACCCGCGAGGTTTTGCCACCACCGCCAAGGCCTCACCAGTTCAGTATATATAAAAAACAAACACAAAGAAAAAAAAATACCCCCATGTCAATGTAGTTTGGAGCTTAGTCGGAGGTTGTTTTGTTTAATACCCCGATGGGAAGAAGCTGCTCCTGAACCTGGACGTTAGTTTTCAGACTCCTATACCTTCTTCAAGTTCAAGTGAGTTTATTGTCATGTGTCCCTGATAGGACAATGAAATTCTTCCCAATGGCAGGGGTGAAATGAGAGCATGGCTAGTGTGGTGTGGGTCCCTGATGCTGCCGGCTGCCTTCTTGAGGCAGCAACTCCAATGGATCCCTTTGATTGTGGGGAGGTCAGTACCCATGATATGGGCTGGGTAGTGTTCACCACTTTTTGCAATCTTCTTCATTCTTGGGCGTTTGAGTTGCTGAACCAGGCCAAAAATACATTTTAAATATTCTGCAACATCAAAATGCTGAATGTAATGGTGGAATATGAAAAGTAAAGTCACCTCTGGTCTGAGTGTACGATTGCACTGACATTGGTACTGTCCAAGGCCGTCCACATTTCCCAATACAGGGTGAGGGGATATTGAGGGCAGTGGAGGCCAAGTCACTGGATGGATTTAAGAGAGAGTTAGATAGAGCTCTAGGGGCTAGTGGAGTCAAAGTATATGGGGAGAAGGCAGGCACGGGTTATTGATAGGGGACGATCAACCATGATCACAATGAATGGCGGTGCTGGCTCGAAGTGCTGAATGGCCTCCTCCTGCACCTATTTTCTATGTTAACTGAACTATTCCATCAACTACAAGAGAGTGGTACTGAGCTACTATCGACCTCATTGGAGACGAATTATCATAAATCGGACTTTACTGGACTTTACCTTCCACTAAACTCACTTCATTAACTTTACCAGCAATTTGCATCCTGCCTCAAATTCACGGACCCTCTCCGATACCTCCATGTATCTGTAGTCTGTGGACGGCTTGATTGTAATCATATGTTGGTTTTCCGTTGACTGGATAGCACACAACAAAAGCTTTTCACTGTACCTTGGTACACGTGACAATAAACTAAACAAAAACTAAACTAAACGGCATGTGCCTGCCGTCTGTCTCTTCCACTACTAGTGCACCTCATGTATAGTATATTAAATCCAGCTTCCGAATGATAGACAGGAACATATCCCCACCTCACGCCAACACATCCCCATGCCTCTACCAGATTTCTTCACATCACACTTCAGAAATGCATGTTGATCAGTCCCATGGAGTTGCACTAAGAATCGCAAAGATGAAACTTTTAGGCACATGCAGAGACCCAGGCTGTTCCTGCTGAGCATCACTGACACCATTCCGGGCTAGTGCATCTCACAGCATCAGCGCTGGCTCAGTTGGAATGTGGATGAGTCAGGTGGATGAGCATCCAGAAACGTAGATGCAGATGATCACCGCCGGTGAGAGCATCATTTGTAAGGTTGCGGGGAAAAAGGTCAGGGAATGGGACTGTTTAGGGAGGAAGTGCAGATGGTGGTTAGTTCCGAAGATAGACACAATATGATGTGGCAGCTCAGCGGGACAGGCATCATAACCATATAACCATATAACAATTACAGCACGGAAACAGGCCATCTCGACCCTTCTGTCCGTGCCGAACACGTATTCTCCCCTAGTCCCATACACCTGCGTTCAGACCATAACCCTCCATTCCTTTCCCGTCCATATAACTATCCAATTTATTTTTAAATGATAAAAACGAACCTGCCTCCACCACCTTCACTGGAAGCTCATTCCACACAGCCACCACTCTCTGAGTAAAGAAGTTCCCCCTCATGTTCCCCCTAAACTGCTGTCCCTTAATTCTCAAGTCATGTCCCCTTGCTTGAATCTTCCCTACTCTCAGTGGGAAAAGCTTATCCACGTCAACTCTGTCTACCCCTCTCATCATTTTAAAGACATCTATTCAGTCCCCCCTTAACTTTCTGCGCTCCAAAGAATAAAGCCCTAACTTGTTCAACCTTTCTCTGTAACTTAGTTGCTGAAACCCAAGCAACATTCTAGTAAATCTCCTCTGTACTCTCTCTATTTTGTTGACATCCTTCCTATAATTAGGCGACCAAAATTGTACACCATACGCCAAAATTGGCCTCACCAATGCCTTGTACAATTTTAACATTACATCCCAATTTCTATACTCAATGCTCTGATTTATAAAGGCCAGCACACCAAAAGCTTTCTTTACCACCCTATCTACATGAGATTCCACTTTCAGGGAACTGTGCAGTTATTCCCAGATCCCTCTGTTCACCTGCATTCTTCAATTCCCTACCATTTACCATGTACGTCCTATTTTGATTTGTCCTGCCAAGATGTAGCACCTCACACTTATCAGCATTAAACTCCATCTACCATCTTTCAGCCCACTCTTCCAACTGGCATAAATCTCTCTGTAGACTTTGAAAATCTACTTCATTATCCACAACCCCACCTATCTTAGTATCATCTGCATACTTACTAATCCAATTTACCACACCATCATCCAGATCATTGATGTACGTGACAAACTACAGTGGACCCAACACAGATCCCTGTGGCACCCCACTAGTCACTGGCCTCCAACCTGACAAACAACCATCCACCATTACTCTCTGGCATCTCCCATTCAGCCACTGTTAAATCCATCTTGCTACTCCACCATTAATACCCAACCATTGAACCTTCTTAACCAACCTTCCGTGAGGAACCTTGTCAAAGGCCTTACTGAAGTCCATATATACAACATCCACTGCTTTACCCTCATCAATTTCCCGAGTAACCTCTTCAAAAAATTCAAGAAGATTAGTCAAACATGACCTTCCAGGCACAAATCCATGTTGACTGTTCCTAATCAGACCCTGTTTATCCAGATGCTTATATATATTATCTCTAAGTATCCTTTCCATTCATTTGCTCACCACTGACGTCAAACTAACAGGTCTATAATTGCTAGGTTTACTCTTAGACCCCTTTTAAACAATGGAACAACATGCGCAGTACGCCAATCCTCCGGCACTATTCCCGTTTCTAATGACATTTGAAATATTTCTGTCATAGCCCCTGTTATTTCTACACTAACTTCCCTCAATGTCCTAGGGAATATCCTATCCGGACCTGGAGACTTATCCACTTTTATATTTCTCAAAAGTGTCAGTACTTCCTCTTCTTTGATCCTCATAGTTTCCATAGCTACTCTACTTATTTCCCTTACCTCACATAATTCAATATCCTTCTCCTTGGTGAATACCGAAGAAAAGAAATTGTTCAATATGTCCCCCATCTCTTTTAGCTCTGCAGATAGCTGTCCACTCTGACTCTCTAATGGACCAACTTTATCCCTCGTTATCCTTTTTCTATTAATATAGCTGTAGAAACCCTTTGGATTTACTTTCACCTTACTTGCCAAAGCAACCTCATATCTTCTTTTAGCTTTTCTAATTTCTTTCTTAAGATTCTTTTTACATTCTTTATACTTCTCAAGCACCTCATTTACTCCATGCTGCCTATAATTATTGTAGATCTCTCTCTTTTTCCGAACCAAGTGTCCAATTTCCCTTGAAAACCATGGCTCTTTCTAATTTTTACTATTTCCTTTCAACCGAACAGGGACATAAAGATTCTGTACTCTTAAAATGTCACCTTTAAATGCCCTCCATTTCTCTTCCACATCTTTCCCATAAAACAAACTGTCCCAATTTACTCCTTTTAAATCCTTTCGCATCTCCTCAAAGTTAGCCTTTCTCCAATCAAAAATCTCAACCCTAGGTCCAGTTCTGACCATCTCCATAATTATATTGAAACTAATGGTATTGTGATCACTGGTCCCGAACTGTTCCCCAACGCATACCTCTGCCACCTGACCCGTCTCATTTCCTAACAGGAGGTCCAGCACCGCCCCTTCTCTAGTAGGTACTTCTATGTATTGCTGCAAAAAACTATCCTGCCCACATTTTACATACTCCAACCCATCCAGCCCATTTACAGAATGTGTTTCCCAGTCTATGTGTGGAAAATTGAAATCTCCCACAATCACTACCTTGTGCTTACTACTAATATCTGCAATCTCCTTACATATTTGCTCTTCCAATTCTCGCTCCCCATTTGGCGGTCTATAATACACCCCTATAAGTGTTGCTACCCCTTTCCCATTTCTCAGTTCCACCCAAATAGCCTCCCTAGATGAGCCCTTTAATCTATCCTGCCAAAGCACTGCTGTAATATCTTCCCTGATAAGCAATGCAACACCTCCACCTCTTGCCCCTCCAATTCTATCACACCTGAAGCATCTCTGGATAGAAGGAATGGGTGACGTTTTCGCTCGAGAACCCTTCTTCAGACTTGGAAGGGGCTTGGCCCTAAACGTCACACATTCCTTCTATCCAGATATGCTTCCAATCCTGCTGAGCTACTCCAACATTTTGTGTCTATCTTCAGGGAATGGGGCTGTTCTTCCAGGAGCCAGCACATGCACAATAGACTGAATAGCCTCCCGTGAGTAAAAAGATAGAGAATAGACAATAGGTGCAGGAGTAGGCCATTCAACCCTTCGAGCCAGCACTGCCATTCAATGTGATCGTGGCTGATCATCCCCAATCAGGACCCCGTTCCTGCCTTCTCCCCATATCCCCTGACTCCGCTATTTTTAAGAGCCCTATCTAGCTCTCTCTTGAAAGCATCCAGAGAACCTGCCTCCACCGCCCTATGAGGCAGAGAATTCCACAGACTCACCACTCTCTGTGAGAAAAAGTGTTTCCTCCTTTACGTTCTAAATGGCTTACTCCTTATCTTTAACTGTGGCCCCGGGTTCTGGACTCCCCCAACATCGGGAACATGTTTCCTGCCTCTAGCGTGTCAAAACCCTTAACAATCTTATATTTTTCAATGAGATACCCTCTCATCCTGAGTGTACAAGCCCAGTGGCTCCATTCTCTCAGCATACGGCTAAAACCGGTCTTATGCATTTAAATGGACCCTAAAATGGCATTGTGCAAGACCTGTGTGCCCGTTTCTTCCAAAAGTGTGAAAGTACTCATGTGTGATCTGTTATCACAGCAGGTGTTCTCAAAGTAATGGTTCTTATCAGGAGCCGTTGTGGCGTACAGTTCAAGGAGCAGAATTGGACCATTGGGCCCATCAAATTTACTCCGCCATTCAATCATGGCTGGTGTATCTTTCCCTCTCTACCCCATTCTTCTGCCTTCTCCCCATAACACCTGACACCCTTACTAAATAAAAGTAACATTAGCAAATTTGCAGATGACACAAAGCTGGGTGGCAGTGAGAACTGTGAGGAGGATGCTATGAGAATGCAGGGTAACTTGGACAGGTTGGGGCAGTGGGCAGATGCATGGCAGATGATGTTTAATGCAGATAAATGTGAGGTTATCCACTTTGGTAGCAAAAGCAGGAAGGCAGATTACTATCTAAATGGCGTCAAGTTGGGAAAAGAGGAAGTACAACGAGATCTGGGGGTCCTTGTACATCAGTCTATGAAAGTAAGCACGCAGGTACAGCAGGCAGTGAAGAAAGCGAATGGCATGTTGGCCTTTATAACAAGAGGAATCGAATATAGGAGCAAAGAGGTCCTTCTGCAGTTGTACAGAGCCGGAGTGAGACCACACCTGGAGTATTGTGTGCAGTTTTGGTCCCCTAATTTGAGGAAGGACATTCTTGCTATTGAGGGAGTGCAGCGTAGGTTTACCAGGTTAATTCCCGGGATGGCGGGACTGTCATATGTTGAGAGAATTGAGCAGCTGGGCTTGTACACTCTGGAGTTTAGAAGGATGAGAGGGATCTCATTGAAACGTATAAGATTGTTAAGGGCTTGGACATGCTAGAGGCAGGAAACATGTTCCCGATGTTGGGGGAGTCCAGAACCAGGGGCCTCAGTTTAAGAATAAGGAGTAAGCCAATTAGAATGGAGACGAGGAAACAGTTTTTCTCACAGAGAGTGGTGAGTCTGTGGAATTCTCTGCCTCAGAGGGCGGTGGAGGCAGGTTCTCTGGATGCTTTCAAGAGAGAGCTAGATAGGGCTCTTAAAAATAGCGGAGTCAGGGGATATGGGGAGAAGGCAGGAACGGGGGACTGATTGGGGATGATCAGCCATGATCACATTGAATGGCGGTGCTGGCTCGAAGGACCGAATGGCCTACTCCTGCACCTATTGTCTATTGTCTATTGTCTCATCAAGAATCTGTGAATCTCCGGCTTGTAAATATCCATTGACCTGGCCTCCACACCCGTCCGTGGCAATGAATTCCACAGATTCACCACCACTATCATGCTTGGAGCAGAGAATAGGACAGGCAATGGGCACCTGATTTGGTGGATTTGTGATGGAAGTGGTAATTTGGAGCACGGATTGGAACAATCAGTACCCCTCTACAGAAAGCAGAAACACCACCTGCAAAACATCAGCCCATCAGAGAAGAATCTAAGCATGTGTTCCATGGTAGACACTTGAGCAACTGCTGGGGCAAGGACTATTCCTTTAAGTAATGTTCAAATAGATGTCATAATGTCAAAAGGTCATAAGAAATAGGAGTAAGATTAGAATTAGGCCATTCGGCCTATCAAGTCTACTCCGCCATTCAATCATGGCTGATCTATCTCTCCCTCCTAACCCCATTCTGCTGCATTCTCCCAATAACCTCTGATACCTGTACTAATTAAGAATCTATCAATCTTTGCCTAAAAATATCCACTGACTTGGCCTCTACAGCCTTCTGTGGCAAATAATTCCACAGATTCACCACCCTCTGACAAAATAAATGTCTCCTCATCACCTTCCTGAAAGAATGTCCTTTAATTCTGAGGCTATGACCTCTATTCTAGACTCTCCCACATCCACTGCATCAAAGCCTTTCACTATTCTGTATATTTCAATGAGGTCCCCACTCATTCTTCTAAACTCCAGCAAATACAGGTCCAGTGCCGACAAACACATTGTAGTTCAACCTACTGATTCCTGGGATCATTCTTGGAAACCTCCTCTGGACCCGCTCCAGAGCCAGCACATCCTTCCTCAGATCCAGAACAAGGGGTCACAGTCCAGAGCAAGGGGTCACAGTTTAAGGATAAGGGGGAAATCTTTTAGGACCGAGATGAGAAAAACATTTTTCACACAGAGAATGGTGAATCTGTGGAATTCTCTGCCACAGAAGGTAGTTGAGGCCAGTTCATTGACTATATTTAAGAGGGAGTTAGATGTGGCCCTTGTGGCTAAAGGGATCAGGGGGTATGGAGAGAAGGCAGGTACACGATACTGAGTTGGATGATCAGCCATGATCATATTGAATGGCGGTGCAGGCTTGAAGGGCCGAATGGCCTAGTCCTGCACCTATTTTCTATGTGTCTATGTTTCTATGTTTCTATATGGTGCCCAAAATTGCTCACAATATTCCAAATTACCAGCGCCTTATAGAGCCTCAACATTACATCCCTGTTTTTGTACACAAGCCCTCTTGAAATAAACACTACCATTGAGTTTGCCGTCCATCCTATATTACAGAGTCCTTTCTTGGTCAAGACCGATTATGTCTCCCTGCACAATGTACATTTTTTTTTTTTTTTTTGCTGCAACATTGCAATAGGGTCATCAAAGATGTGCTGCACGACAATTGATGTCACTGCTGTGTGTCCCGCAGTCTCACTGTACTGACATGTTACACCCTCAGTTCAATTTTCCATTGTGTGCTTTGACTGCAGAAAGGGGCCCATTTTACATTTTAATTTAATTAAAAACAGGGCTGTACATGAATACATTCTTTGAGGCACTGTTTAAAATAGTTGGTGTTGATAACAGTGAGACAGCATTTGCATAAGGTAATTAGCTAAAAAATCAGAGCGAATATGAATAAAGATCAGATTCAAATTCAGATTCAACTTTAATTGTCATTGTCAATGTATAGTACAGAGACAACGAAATGCAGTTAGCATCTCCCTGGAAGAGCGACATAGAATATGAATAAATAAATCTATTTACATGCGTTTTTCCTGTGGGAGGAGTGTCCGTGATTGGCAGTCACCGAGGTACATTGTTGAGTAGTGTAACAGCCGCAGGGAAGAAGCTGTTCCTGGACCTGCTGGTCCGGCAACGGAGAGACCTGTAGCGCCTCCCGAATGGGAGGAGGGTAAACAGTCCATGGTTGGGGTGAGAGCAGTCCTTGGCGATGCTGAGCGCCCTTCGCAGACAACGCTTGCTTTGGACAGACTCAATGGAGGGGAGCGAGGAACCGGTGATGCGTTGGGCAATTTTCACCACCCTCTGCAGTGCTTTCCGGTCGGAGACAGAACAGTTGCCATACCATGCTGTGATACAGTTGGTAAGGATGCTCTCGATGGTGCAGCGGTAGAAGTTCACCAGAATCTGAGGAGACAGATGGACCTTCTTCAGTCTCCTCAGGAAGAAGAGACGCTGGTGAGCCTTCTTGACCAGAGTTGAGGTTTTGTGGGTCCAAGAGAGGTCATCGGAGATGTTGACCCCCAGGAACCTGAAGCTGGAAACACGTTCCACCTCTGTCCCGTTAATGTGGATAGGGGTGTGCGTGCCGCCCCTAGACTTCCTGAAGTCTACAATGAGCTCCTTGGTCTTCTTGGAGTTAAGGGCCAGGTTGTTGTCAGCGTACCATGCTGCTAGGAGCTGGACCTGGAATAAAAAAGCTCTTTACTCGACAAGTACTGAGGTTTGGAGTTCATTGTTTAGTTTAGTTTGGTTTAGTGTTACAGCGCAGAAACAGGCATTTCGGCCCACCGAGTACGTGCCGATCAGTGATCCCTGTACACTAACACTATCCTACACACATTAGGGACAATTTACAATTATACCAAGCCAATTAACCTCCAAACCTGTACGTCTTTGGAGTATGGGAGGAAACCGGACATCCCGGAGAAAACCCACGCGGTCACGGGGAGAACGTACAAACTCCGTACAGACATGCACCCATAGTCAGGATCGAACCCGGGTCTCTGGCACTGTAAGGCAGCAACTCTACCGCTGCGCCACCCTGCCACTCTACCCAGGTCAACTGCTTGGAAGGCAGCTATGCTCACCGCTATATGCTCACCAACATCAATGTGTGATAGGGTGATGTGTACAGACTCAAGCATTGCTGATTGGAGGAATAATTGAAGGAAATGATTGCAGGGGGGTGGGGGAGGAGCATGTATGGCATGAACTGGGCTGCTCTGCAAAAGGCTGCTGTTGACAAAGTGAGTCAATGGGCCCTTATTCTGTACTGCTCTTGTCTAACATTATATGATACTGTGGATGATGAAGATGACATTTTCCAACTCCAAACTGCACTTTGTTGTGATCTTGCCAAAAAATGAGCTTGTGAGTGTGATGACTCGGCTCATATTCTGTAGACATTCATTTGTGTAGTTTGACCCTCAATAAATTTGACTTTTTTTTTCTGTCTTTACCTATGACGCTTGCAAGGTTGGACAGTCTAAAACCCTGGAGTGACTGGAGCTGACCTTCGAATCTCTTGTCTTATTCAGCACAAAGCTATTAATTCTCATTTCTGCAACTTCAGCCCTTGAAAGACATAACCTTACTTCTGTGGCTCCTAGATTTGATTATACTAGGGCACTTCTTTCCCATCTCTCAACCTCTATCTTCCATAAATCTCAGCTTCTGTAAAGATCTACAACCCACATACAGCCTGGTCAGTCTATCACCCATGTCCTGTTACTTTCTTTACTTGTTCCTTTAAAATCACCATCCTCATCTTCAAATTTCATCATTGTCTTGTCCCATGCTATGTCTTTAAGAAGGAACAACTGCAGATGCTGGAAAATCGAAGGTACACGAAAATGCTGGAGAAACTCAGCGGGTGCAGCAGCATCTATGGAGCGAAGGAAATAGGCAACGTTTCGGGCCGAAACGTTGCCTATTTCCTTCACTCCATAGATGCTGCTGCACCCACTGAGTTTCTCCAGCATTTTTGTGTACCTCCCATGCTATGTCTGCTGCCCCATTCATTCTTTTCCACTGGCATCCTCATTGCCTTTTTTTGCCAGTGTTTTTTATTCCTTTCTTTGTCACTTCCTTCCTAATCTTTCTACTTTCCAATACTTAATTAAAATCAAACATTTTGGCCATGGTTTTAGTCATCTGTTGGCCAGTCTAGTCAGCCTATTTCTGCTGTGGTCTACATTAAGATGCTTCTTTATAATGCACAAGGACACAGTCGGAATGCAGGTTTGTAGCAGATCATTGCTAGTTATTCGCTCTCTTTGTAGCAGGTATTGGGTATTCTGCCAGCTCAAAGACTAGGATCAGTTACAAATTCCAGTGGGGGGGACATAAGACGGCAGCAGGTGTAACTTTCTTATTCCCAGCCTCAGAGCGCCAGAGATCCAGGTTTGATCTTGACCTCGGGCGCTGTCTGTGCGGAGTTTGCATGTTCTCCCTGTGACTGCGCGGATTTCCTCTGGATGCTCTGGTTTCCTGCCGCATCCCCAAGACGTGCAGGTTCGTAGGTTAATTTGCCTCTAAAATTGCCCCTAGTGTGTAGGGAATCTATGAAAGAGTGGGATGACATAGTACTAATGTGAATGGATGATCAGTAGTTGACGTGGACTCGGTGGGCTGAAGGGCCTCTTTCCTTGCTGTATCTCTAAACTATTCCATGGACCAATAATTTTCATTCAAGTGAATGGGGATTCCAATATTACAGTAGTCTGGTCTGGTGTGGGTTTGGAGATATAGCTACCTCCAGAATGGCACCTGTCATTCAGTAAGCCCCAGCTTTATGATGGGTGTGCATTGCTCCTGGACTTATTTCAGTAAAATGGCTGATTACCCACAAATCCAGAATGATTTTGCCCCAAAATACAAAAGATATGTTTGTAGCATTTAGAAAGATGGATAGACACAAAATGCTGGAGTAACTCAGTGAGACAGGCAGCATCTCTGGAGAGAAGTCACATGTCAAGTCAAGTCATATTTATTTATATAGCACATTTAAAAAACAACTCTCCTTGGCCAAAGTGCTTTACATTTCAGGCTGAGTTACTACAGCATTTTATGTCTATCTTCGGAGTAGACCAGCATCTGCACAGTTCCTTCCTACACGTTAGGAAGGCGGATATCAGCTATGCATTGATGCCACAATTATATTTCCTGTAATATGGGAAGTAGTAAGCGAACATCCATCTCTTTTCATGAAACGCCAGCATGTGTTATTCTCAAATTGAATTTTATCATGCAGTTAGGTGATTGCGTGTTGGCTAATTTGTCAGATCTAGTGGCGAAAGCCAGAGGCAATAATGAAGTGTACTGGGAATTTGTTGTGGGGAATGATTAACAGAAGTCAACAGAGTGGTTTGCAAGAAACCTGACCACTGAAACAGAAACCATTTTAATTCAGATATCGAGTTAATCAAATACACATTCACCAAATTGCTGCCTTTTCTATTTCCAATAATTCAGGGAGTTTGATATATGTGTAGCTGCATCCTGTGCCCATGGAGAACTATATAAATTGATGTTTTCCTTTCGATAATAGAGCTGTAATGTAAATGATATACCTACGCATCCCAGTCTGTCTGTTGTCAGCATAATTAGTGGAAGATGTCTGCAGTGTGGGAGGTGTGAGCTTCAGTCACCTTCACTGTTCCTGACTAAGTATAGATTAAAGCAATTTATGGCAGGCATAGTGTGATGATTTTGTCTTCTGACTAAAACACTTTCCATTTTCTTTCCATTACACAAAATTGCAACTCATCATCAAGCCAGAAGCTATAATTGTTCTGCTGCATTGTAATTTACAGGCACAATCAGGCAGTAAAGCTGTGCCATGGAACTGGATCCATTAAACAGTGAGTTACATTTAACATGGGGCTTGTGCAATCAGGTTTGTGTCAGAGGTGACATTTTGCATTCACTTGACTGTTATTTGCTAGTCAAATGAGATACACAGAGCCATACCTCACAATGTGACATTTTACAATGGTTAACTTCTAACTCGGTCAAACTTTTCACCTTTTCGGAAAAGAAAGTTGTGTTCAAAAAGAAACCCAATGAATTGCCTTCTAGCAGCATCTGATGGGAGAGAGAGAAAAAGAAGTGACCGGGGTTGAGGCCCTTCCTTGATTATGCCAGTGGCCTTGTCAAGGCAGCGTGAAGCGTAGATGGTGTCCATGGAAGGGAGGTTGGTTTGTGTGATAGTCTGGGCTGCGTCTACAATTTACCGCAAGGAATTGCAGAAAATTGTGAATACACCCCGGACCATTTTGCACTTCATGCTGCCTCGGCAAGGCCATCAGCACAATCAAGTCTCCCCCCAGTTACCCTTTTCTCCCTTCGTCCTTCGGGCAAGAGGTACAGAAGTGTAAAAACGCATATCTCCAGATTCAGGGACAGTTTCTACCCAGCAGTCATCAGGCAACTGAACCACCCTGTCAACAACTAGAGAGAGGCCCTGAGCTACCACCTACCTCATTGGATATCTTTGGACTATTTTTAATCGAACTTTACTGGATTTTATTGCACTGTATGTTATTTCCTTTATCCTGTATCTGTATCATTGGAATCGTTTTTAGTCTTTCTGCTGACTGGATAGCAGGCAACAAAAAGCTTTTCATTGTACCTCAGTACATGTGACTATAAACTAAACTAAACTACTGTATGCCTTTTGGAAATTTATTCCAACTGTTTGGCTCTTTCCAATCATTTATTGATCTCCAGAAGCCATAATGCAGGTCACATCAGTTGCTTGTCATATGCAGGATCCACCACAAGCTTACAGTATCTGTAATCACCTTGCATGAAGCCTGTTCAGGAAACATCAATCAAGGTCATTCAAGTGTAGAATGTTCAATTAAGTTGGGCCAAGTTAGAACTTATCATGAAACACTGGGGCAATGCATAGATGTCAATCTATGGATGGAATTCAAAGCTTTTAGCGTGTCAAAATCAGAAGAAGGTGTAACAAGTAGACAACAGCAAGACATGCTCCTAGTGCGGATGCCATAATAATTACTACTGAAGCATGAAATTAATTGGAAGGGAGGTAGATTCAGACAGGTTGAACTTCCAAGAGGTAATTATATCCAAAGAACTGGGTCTGCAGATGCTATAATTTCATGCTTATAGTGGCGAATTCAAAGAGATTTAAGGTCTCTGAGGAGTTGAAAGTAGAAGTGCATCAATGGTAATGAATAATCTCGGACTAGAAGTGCCTACAGCTATAAAGTTACCATTCATTTTTATTCCAGGCACCTGATGATGATTTAAGTTGGTACTATTATCTTGAGGGTTGTAGTTCAGTATTGCAAGTCTCTTATCAGAATGAGCCAGGTATAATTGGAAAGAATATTTACTGGTTTCTGACACAATGAACATGCTCCTAGGTGTTTAATTCAGTTGAATTTAGTTATACAGTGTGGAAACTGGCCCTTCGGCCCACCGAGTCCGTGCCGACCAATGTACACTAGCTCGATCCTACACACTAGGAACAATTTACCGAGGTCAATTAGGAAGCTGCACATCTTTGGAATGTCGGAGGGCTGGAGCACCTTGAGAAATCCAAGCGGTCACATGGAGAACGTGCAAACTCCACACAGACAGCATTTGAGGTCAGGATCGAAACCAGGTCTCAGGCACTGTAAGGCAGTAGCTCTACCTCTGCCACTCCTGTGTTCTGTACTTTTTGTAAATAATGTCTGAAGATGGTCAAGAACTTCATGGTCCTAGATGTACTCTAAATATCACCAGCAATTTGTCCTGCTCCAAACACATTGACATTATGGCCAAAGGACACCATCTAATTGATCAAACGCCAAGGAAATTTAGCATGTCTCCAATGACTTTTACCCATTTTTATTGATGCACCATCAAAAGCATCCTATCCAAATGCATCAATCCTTGGTATGGCAACAGCTCTGCCCAAGATCACAAGAAATTGCAGAGTTGCGAACATAGCCCAGTCCATCATACAGATATTTGCGGTTAACATGACAATAATAATAAACACAACTACTTTATCAATACAGGAACATTTTCAACCCACCAGCTTTGATTTATTTATACTTACTAGACATAAATGAGCAGTATGGACTTTCTGTGGAGAACCGCCTCTGATCTGTAATGTAATTTTGTTTCATGAGCTGGTCAAAACTGAAGCGGTGCATAGTTAGCTGGAATACATGCAACTTTCTGTCACTTCTTGCTAACCCAGAAATTCCCTGTGGGAGTTCATTCAGTGTGGATGATAAATCTTTTGTGATTTAATTAACCCATAATTAACATTGTGCCATTTCTGGCATTTCTGTGGATCTTTAACTAAGATTATGAGGACAACTTCTGAAAAATGTATTGATAACTCTCAACTTGCTCGATATAGCCACAACAGCCTGAGTTTCCACATTTGGCATCAAAGATATTGTAAGGATCTATTAGTATGATTAATGATTAATAGATGTGTGCATGTTTAAAGTGGGCAGTTGATAAACTTTTGAATGAGATGTACTTAACTCGAATATCATTGCACACAGGAATATGAAAAGGCAAATGCAAGTTGCTAAAGCATGGATGCATTATTCATTTTGGGCAATGTTTAATGATGTTGTTAAATGATGGAAATTCATCTTGACCTGTGGGTGGTCTAAGATGAACTGATCCTGTTGATTGCATCCTCCCAAAAGGAAGGGGAATGAAAACTGTCAGCAAATGTTCTATCCTTGCTAAGTTGGAAAGATTCTTACCTTTGCTCGAAGGAGTGTTGGTTTAAATCCTACTCCAGAGAACTAAACTGAGTCAGTTTGGGTCATAACCCTACATCACGTCCTGACCTGAAATGTGGGCAATTCCTTTCCCCCCACAGATGCTCCTCGACCTGCTGAATTGCTCCAGCAGATTGTATTTTTTTCAGTGGTAGTACTATTTTATAGTCTCTCTCGTGCATACGCACATCATGTCTGTCTCTTTGTATCTCTCACTTGTGTGTAGGAAGGAACTGCAGATGCTGGTTTAAACCGAAGATAGACACGAAAAGCTGGAGTAACTCCGCGGGACTGGAGAGAAGGAATGGGTGACCTTTCGGGTCGAGAAGGGTCTGAAGAGGAATCTTCACCCATTCCTTCTCTCCAGAGAAGGTTTTGTATCTCTCATTATCTTTCTTTTCATATTAACCCTCTTGCAGTTTTCTCTTCTCTGATTCCAACATGAGTCATCATTTGAGGCCAAGTACGTAAGAAACTTTCAATTATGATAGCATGCATGCGTCATGACAGCATGTTGCGAGTGTTGAAAGAATGAGTTGTAAGTGATGAAGCGACAAATGATTCTGTTCTGATCTTTGAAACACGCAGTTGTTCAATCACTTGGTGACAAATCATACAGGTTAAGCAAATTACTGTTAATGCCATTATATATCTGCAGCATTAGGATGCAGTTGAAATAAATGGAAGAGATGATCAAAAGACCAACACAATCATAAGTACCCATACTGCTATATCAGTTTCAGTTTAGTTTATTGAGGTACTGTGAAAAGCTTTTGTGGCATGCTAACCAGTCAGCAGAAAAACGATACGTGATTACAATCGATCCATTTACAGGGTGTAGATACATGATAAGGGAATAATGTTTAGTGCAAGGTAAAACCAGCAAAGTCCGATCAAGGACTGTCCAAGGGTCATTAAAGAGGTAGTTCAAATATGTAGATAGTAGTTCAAAGAGGTAGATAGTAGATATTGTATGTATTCACCTGCAGCTTATTGAATCCAAGAAAATTGGCAAAGTAGATTTCAGCTTCAAGGAACTGAAGAAACTACAATGTTGACTTAACCCACAGATGTTACCTTTTCCCAAATAACATGGAGTTGAGGCTCCATGGATAGACAATAGACAATAGATAATTAATTCAAAAGAAAAACTCAGTAGAGCTTTAACATTATCATCGGAATATCTTAAAAATCCCATGATTATTATCAATTTTCCTATTGTGTTAAACTTTAAGACTATAAGCTATATAAAATATAAGCACATGAGACTACTCATAAAAAAAATGAAATAAAAGGCACTGATTCAAGCATCATCAATATTATATCCTACAAATTCTGAAATGTTAATTATGCATGCGGTCTAACTAGTAGGATTCAGAGAGGATGACTTGGATTTTGATTTGATTTAAATCAAGCAACTGCGGATGCTGGGATCTTGAGCCCAAAAACAAACTGCTTGAAGAATTCAGCGGATCAGGCAGCAACTGAGGAGGGAAATGGTCAGGCAGCGTTTAGGCACGGGACCCTTCTTCAGTCAGCAGGTCCCTGTTATCGCTGCCAGGAATCCAAGATAGATGGAATTGATTACAACTCTATAAGAAGTGAATCATCTGGAGTTTCGAAGGATGAGGGGGAATCTTACAGAAACATATAAAATTATAAAAGGACTGGACAAGCTAGATGCTGGAAAAATGTTCCCAATGTTGGGCGAGTCCAGAACCAGGGGCCACAGTCTTAGAATAAAGAGGAGGTCATTTAAGACTGAGGTGAGAAAAAACTTTTTCACCCAGAGTTATGAATTTATGGAATTCTCTGCCACAGAGGGCAGTGGAGGCCAAGTCACTGGATGGATTTAAGAGAGAGTTAGATAGTGGAGTCAAGGGATATGGGGTGAAGGCAGGCACGGGTTATTGATAGGGGACGATCAGCCATGATCACAATGAATGGCGGTGCTGGCTCGAAGGGCCGAATGGCCTCCTCCTGTACCTATTGTATATGTTTCTATGGTCGTCATTCATCTCTGTGTTAACTAAATATCCATCAGACTGTCTGTCCACTGAGATCTGGAACTGAGATCTGGAAAGAGAGCATACCATGTTTCTGCTGCTGTTTCAAACTTTTCCCTTTCATCGATAACAGGAACTAAAGGAAACTTCCATCAAAATGCAATTGTTTGTGATATCCCTGAAAGGCATGTAATAAGGTGGATACTCGTACTCGATCTGTGCTTCGGGACTATTTGTAACAATAATAATTGAACAGAGCGCTACATCAGCATAAAGCCCAGATTAGTTCCAGGACATTTATAATCTGTATCATAAGAATGGAACAAGTTAAGAGTGGTACAAATGCATTTGTGTAAAGCAGAATCACAAAAGCATATTGTGCATGAAAAGAAACAAAGTGGGTTTTCGGATGTACATTACTTATAATACAATGCTTGCCCAGTGAACCCAGCAGGTCTCAAGAGGATACAAAGTACATGGTTCTTCTATGGTTTTTAAGCTTCAATAAGCTGAGTGATTACAGTATGTTTTCCCAATTGTATAATGCATACCATGAATTTTAAGCCACAGATGTTTATCTATCCTGCAACTTGATCTGAAACTCTAAACAAAACAAACTGAATTGTTGGAGCGGTGGAGAAATACAGTATATGCTGAGAAGACATTTCCAATTTAGCAAACACATAACAGTAGGGGCTATACATTAACACAATTAAATATGTGCATTATCAAAATAAGCTTTATACTTTGGGGAGCTATTAAAAAGCCATTTGGCAGGCTTCCTAATTTAGAGAATTGGTTGCTGACAAAATGTGGAAAATAATGAACTACTGTTTATTTATTTCTTAAAAAAAAGATTTTCTTATTGGGGACAGCACAGTGGCACAACGCCAGAGACCCAGCTTTGATTCTGGCCACCGGTGCTGTCTGTGCAGAGATCGTACGTTCTCCGTGTGACCACCTGGGTTTTCTCTGGACGTTCTGTTTTCCCCCCTCATTCCAAAGGCATGCAGGTTTGTAGGTTAATTGGCTTCTCTGAGATTGCCCCTGGTGTACAGGATGCAAAAATGGGGTAGTGTACAGGTGCTTGATGGTTGGCATGGACTCGGTGAGCCGAAGGGTCTGCTTCCACATTGTATCTCTAACCTAAACTAAACTAAACTAAAATTAAAACGTTGAACATAAATAAATAGAAAATGTGTATTTAGAAAGATCCGGATACTATACCTTAACCGTTGCCTCAAGAGTTTGAACCTAGACAAATTCCACCATATGCTTTGCATTGAAACAGAGTACAAAGGAAAAGCCTTCTATCATATACTGTATGAGGTGAACTTGGGAGAACTTCCAAGAAGAATTCCAATTCCCACACACTAAACCTAAAATTGTTCACCTGGCAAATGGTATATGTAAAGTGACACTTTCAATTGCAAGACAATGGCTAGCAGAGATAATTCATCCCATGACTTCCTCTCAAGGACGTTCATGGCAACTACAAACCATATCTTCAACTAACCATTTTGAAAACCTTTCACTGTTTCACTAACCTGAAAGTCTAAATTAGAATACTTGTCAATGTAAAATCAGGTGTGGAAAGTAAAATGACAAAAAAAAGAGCAAATTAAGAAAGAGATTAAAAGAAAGTAAAAATGTAAAGTACACATATTGCCCAACTTAAAATGAGATACTTAAGAAATGAAACAGCACACCCATAAATTATAATTTCAGGACAAGTGAGGTGGATTGAAAGTAATTAAGACTTAACTATCAGCTTAATTTCTCTTGAATGCACCAGCCTTAACCGTTACTATCATGTTTAGTCAGAATCCATTAAGTACACAGTGCAACTTCATACTTCCCATGTCTTTTTGCGCAATGCAATGAGTGAATTATATGCAGCTTTGGTCTCCTACTTTGAGGAAGGACAATCTTGCTATTGAGGGAGTACAGCGTAGGTTCACCAGGTTAATTCCCGGGATGGCAGGACTGACATATGACGAAAGAATGGATCGACTGGGCTTATATTCACTGGAATTTAGAAGGATGAGAGGGCATTTTATAGAAACACTAGACTAAGTGGGACCCGTTGGGTCCCAGCATCACACAGGAGGGCTGGTCATCCAACGCAATATTCCACCTCTCCACCAATTCTAATATTGGTGGCCAGTTGGGGGGGGGGTTTTCTGGAGCGCTAGTATGGGTGTTGTGGGCTGAAGGGACTGGTTTCCAGAGGGCTAGTGTGCAAATTGTGCGCCAAATGGATTCATGGGCTGGCGTCTCAGTCAATCAAGCCTGTTGTGCTGGCAACTCACTCACTCACGGCTGGTGGGCTGGTAGTTGACTCACGGCTAATCCTTGAAATTCTATTTCAAGCAGGGTATAAGGCCACCAAATTCAAGTGCAGTTTCATACCATTTGAAGTAGGGTGCAAAGCCACTAAAGACTGCGAGTCGTGACCTTTCCCTCCTCCATCTTGCAGAGACTGAGCCACACCCACATTTCCGAGTTTTATAACCCCCCCCCCCCCCCCACCGGAAAAGGTGTGGCTTTCATGGAGTGATTGACAGGAGAGAGTTTCTCAACATTTAAAAAAAAACTAATAACACTTTTATTTTTCATTGATGGGAAGAATTCTCTGCACCTGCTCAGCGGAAGGGGACTGAGTAAGATGGCCAAAAATCACAGCCGTAAGTGGCAGCGTTTTATCTAAAATCAATATACAGTGCGAACAGGAAGTAAGTGCATTTACAGTAGTGCCATTTAACTTCAAGCCAAAGCACCCAAGCCACCATTTGCAGTTAGTGGCTTTCAACTTCAAACCACACCCAAGCCACAACCAAGCCACCATTAGCAGTAAGAGGTGCCTTTCAACTTCAAGTCAAAGCAACCTAGCCACCATTTGCAGTAAGTAGTGCCTTTCAACTTCATACTATCATTAGCAGTAAATAGTGCTTTTCAACTTCAAGCCAATGCACCCAAGCCACCATTTGCAGTAAGTAGTGCCTTTCAACTTCAAGCCAATGCACCCACGCCCCCATCTGCAGGAAGTAGTGCCTTTCAACTTCAAGCCAAAGCTCCCAAGCCACCATTTGCAGTAAGTAGTGCCTTTCAACTTCATGCCACCATTTGCAGTAAGTGGTGTCTTTCAACTTCAAGCCACACCCAAGCCATCATTTGCAGGTAGTGCCTTTCAACTTCAAAGCTCCCAAGCCACCATTTGCAGTTAGTGCCTTTCAACTTCAAGCCACAGCCAAGCCACACCCAAGCCATCATTTGCAGTAAGTGCTGTCTTTCAACTTCGAGCCACACCCAAGCCACCATTTGCAGTAAGTAGTGCCTTTCAACTTCAAGCCAAAGCAACCGTCACCATTTGCAGTAAGTAGTGCCTTTCAACTTCAAGCCAAAGCTCCCGCCACCATTTGCAGTAAGTAGTGCTTTCAACTTCAAGCCAAAGCACCCAAGCCACCATCTGCAGGAAGTAGTGCCTTTCAACTTCAAGCCAAAGCAACCAAGCCACCATTTGCAGTAAGTAGTGCCTTTCAACTTCATGCCACCATTTGCAGTAAGAGGTGCCTTTCAACTTCAAGCCAAAGCAACCAAGCCACCATTTGCAGTAAGTAGTGCCTTTCAACTTCATCCCACCATCTGCAGGAAGTAGCGCCTTTCAACTTCATGCCACCATCTGCAGGAAGTAGTGCCTTTCAACTTCAAGCCAATGCACCCACGCCCCCATTTGCAATAAGTAATGCATTTTAACTTCAAGCCAAAGCTCCTAAGCCACCATTTGCAGTAAGTAGTTCCTTTCAACTTCATGCCACCATTTGCAGTAAGTGGTGCCTTTCAACCTCAAGCCACACCCAAGCCATCATTTGCAGTAAGTAGTGTCTTTCAACTTCAAGCCACACCCAAGCCATAATTTGCAGTAAGTTGTGTCTTTCAACTTCAAGCCTTTCAACTTCAAGCCACACCCACGCCATCATTTGCAGTAAGTGGTGTCTTTCAACTTCAAGCCACACCCAAGCCACCATTTGCAGTAAGTAGTGCCTTTCAACTTCAAGACAAAGCAACCAAGTCACCATTTGCAGTAAGTAGTGCCTTTCAACTTCAAGCCAAAGCTCCCAAGCCTGATTTGCAATAAGTAGTGCTTTCAACTTCAAGCCAAAGCACGCAAGCCACCATCTGCAGGAAATAGTGCCTTTCAACTTCAAACCAAAGCAACCAAGCCACCATTTGCAGTAAGTGGTGTCTTTCAACTTCAAGCCACACCCAAGCCATCATTTGCATTAAGTAGTGTATTTCAACTTCAAGCCACACCCAAGCCATCATTTGCAGTAAGTGGTGTCTTTCAACTTCAAGCCACCCCCAAGCCATAATTTGCAGTAAGTAGTGCCTTTCAACTTCAAAGCCCCCAAGCCACCATTTGCAGTAAGTGGTGTCTTTCAACTTCAAGCCACACCCAAGCCACCATTTGCAGTAAGTGGTGTCTTTCAACTTCAAGCCACACCCAAGCCACCATTTGCAGTAAGTAGTGCCTTTCAACTTCAAGCCAAAGCTCCCAAGCCACCATTTACAGTAAGTAGTGCTTTCAACTTCAAGCCAAAGCACCCAAGCCACGATCTGCAGGAAGTAGTGCCTTTCAACTTCAAGCCAAAGCACCCACGCCCCCATTTGCAGGAAGTAGTGCCTTTCAACGTCAAGCCAATGCACCCACGCCCCCATTTGCAGTAAGTAATGCATTTTAACTTCAAGCCAAAGCTCCCAAGCCACCATCTGCAGGAAGTAGTGCCTTTCAACGTCAAGCCAATGCACCCACGCCCCCATTTGCAGTAAGTAGTGCCTTTCAATTTCAAGCCAAAGCAACCAAGTCACCATTTGCAGTAAGTAGTGCCTTTCAACTTCAAGCCAAAGCTCCCAAGCCTGATTTGCAGTAAGTAGTGCTTTCAACTTCAAGCCAAAGCACGCAAGCCACCATCTGCAGGAAGTAGTGCCTTTCAACTTCAAGCCAAAGCAACCAAGCCACCATTTGCAGTAAGTAGTGCCTTTCAACTTCATGCCACCATTTGCAGTAAGAGGTGCCTTTCAACTTCAAGCCAAAGCACCCAAGCCACCATCTGCAGGAAGTAGTGCCTTTCAACTTCAAGCCAATGCACCCACGCCCCCATTTGCAGTAAGTAATGCATTTTAACTTCAAGCCAAAGCTCCCAAGCCACCATTTGCAGTAAGTAGTTCCGGTTCTGCGGAGCGGCCAGCTGCGACGTTGAACTTACATCTCGCCGAGATCACCAGTGTGCGGAGCTCCGTCTGGCGTGGTCTGTTGGCTTGGAAGCCGCAGGCTCCGGTGGGAAGGCGGCCGTTCCTGGCACCCCAAGCCGCTGGGGGTTCTCCCGACGCCGGAGTACCATCACCCGGCGAGAATATCGGGCGCCGTGGCGGCGACTGTGGAGGCCTCAATAGGCCCGACTATGGGTGGACAAGAGGATGGGGACTGGACTTTGTGCCTTCCCCCACAGTGGGAATCACTGTGGTGGGATGTTTTGGTGTTGAATTTCTTTATGAATACTGTGTTGTATTTTTATTAGTGTGCTGCAAGGACATCAGAATTTCCCCTGAATAAGGGGATTAATAAAGTATTTATCTATCTATCTTTATCTATCTTTCAACTTCATGCCACCATTTGCAGTAAGTGGTGTCTTTCAACTTCAAGCCACACCAAGCCATCATTTGTAGTAAGTAGTGTCTTTCAACTTCAAGCCACACCCAAGCCATCATTTGCAGTAAGTGGTGCCTTTCAACTTCAAGCCACACCCAAGCCACCATTTGCAGTAAGTAGTGCATTTCAACTTCAAGCCAAAGCAACCAAGCCACCATTTGCAGTAAGTAGTGCTTTCAACTTCAAGCCAAAGCATCCAAGCCACCATCTGCTGGAAGTAGTGCCTTTCAACTTCAAGCCAAAGCAGCCAAGCCACCATTTGCAGTAATAGTGCCTTTCAACTTCATGCCACCATTTGCAGTAAGAGGTGCCTTTCAACTTCAAGCCAAAGCACCCAAGCCACCATCTGCAGGAAGTAGTGCTTTTCAACGTCAAGCCAATGAACCCACGCCCCCATTTGCAGTAAGTAATGCATTTTAACTTCAAGCCAAAGCTCCCAAGCCACCATTTGCAGTAAGTAGTTCCTTTCAACTTCATGCCACCATTTGCAGTAAGTGGTGTCTTTCAACTTCAAGCCACACCCAAGCCATCATTTGCAGTAAGTAGTGCCTTTCAACTTCAAGCCACACACAAGCCATCATTTGCAGTAAGTGGTGTATTTCAACTCCAAGCCACACCCAAGCCACCATTTGCAGTAAGTAGTGCCTTTCAACTTCAAGCCAAAGCAACCAAGCCACCATTTGCAGAAAGTAGTGCATTTCAACTTCAAACCAAAGCTCCCAATCCACCATTTGTAGTAAGTAGTGCCCTTCAACTTCAAGCCAAAGCTCCCAATCCACCATTTGTAGTAAGTAGTGCCCTTCAACTTCAAGCCAAAGCTCCCAAGCCACCATTAGCAGTAAGTAGTGCCTTTCAATTTCATGCCACCATTTGCAGTAAGTAGTGCCTTTCAACTTCAAGCCACAATTTGCAGTAAGTAGTGCCTTCCAACTTCAAGCCACACCCAAGCTTTAGACCCAATAGACATTTTTTTGCCAGCTTTAGAACCAATAGACATATTTTTGCAAGCTTTAGAACCAATAGACATATTTTTGCAAGCTTTAGAACTAATAGACATATTTTTGCAAGCTTTAGAACCAATAGACATATTTTTGCAAGCTTTAGAACCAATAGACATATTTTTGCAAGCTTAGAACCAATATACATATTTTTGCAAGCTTAGAACCAATAGAGACATACTTATGCCAGCTTTAGACCCAATAGACATTGTTTTGCAAGCTTTAGAACCAATAGACACGTTTTTTGCAAGCTTTAGAACCAATAGACACATTCTGCAAGCATTGTAGAACCAAAAGAGACACTTTTTGCAAACATTTTAGAACCAATAGACACTTTTTGCAAACATTTTAGAACCAATAGACACATTCTGCAAGCATTTTAGAACCACTAAGGACACTTACATTTGAGTAGACATGTGTTCAGTGTTATTAACAGCTCAGAGAAACTGTGGTTAGGGGCCGCTGCTCTGGCGGCTGCCTTGTCAGCAGCGCGTCATTTTTTTTCAACTTTTCCTTATTTTTAGTGTGTTTTAGAGTATGTATTTTGTGTTTCTCGGTGTGTTTTGTGTGAGGGGTGGTGTGGGGGGGTGAGGGGGAAACCGCTTCGGTCGCCTCCTCCATGGAGAGGCGACTTTTTCCAGGTCGCCTCCCCCGTGGCCTAACATCAAGGATCGGCGCGGCCTTTCCCGGAGACATGCCCGGGGCTTCAGCGGCGGGCGCAACGTGGACCCTCGATGTGGAGCGGGTGAGCCCTCGCTGGGGCTCGCTGGAGGGGAGCGCTCCGTTTCGCTGGTCCGAGGCAGCCGGCAGCCTGAAGCCGCGGTCTGCAGAGTTCCAGCTGGTGCGGCGTCTACAGCCCGGGATCCCTCGTGGGGGACCCGGGGGAAGAAGAAGCCATCACTGCCGGCCCGCGGCCAACTTCTACCGCGGGGCCGGCATGGACTTACCATCAACCCTGGAGGGGAGCTTCGACCGCCGGCCCTGCAGTCTACGGTGCTTCTGGCTGCGGCGGGGACTTTAAATCTTGACCGCCGGCCTGCGGCCTACAACAACTTAAAGCCGCGGTCTCCGGTGAGGAAGAGCCGATCCTGGACTGACTCTGGACTCTGGTCCTGTCCACGGGGGGGAAGTGGAGGAGGACTGGCCAAATTTTTGTGCCTTCCACCACAGTGATGAATGCTGTGGTGGATGTTTGTGTTGCATTTTGTGTGTTCTTTATTATTGTATCGCTGCTGACAACCCAAGGGGCGGGGCGCTACTCTGTGAGCGACTCGCGGCGCGTTGCTCCCGTATGTTTGTATGTGGAGCCGCGTCAAAGAAGATTTTCTGTTGCGACAGACAATAAAGTTTTCTGAATTTGAATCTGAATCTGAAACGTGACCCTCTGCCTTCCTCCATCTTGAAGAGACTGTGTGGCACACCACTTCCTGGTTTTATAGTCCCTCCCCCCTGCCGCCAGCGGGGGCAGCAGAGTGAATGGGGAATTTTGTAAAAACATTAATATCTCTGTCATTTTTAATCGACGGGAAAAATCCTCGGCACACATGCTGCGGAGGGGGGCTCTGAGCAAGGTGGCCAAAAATGACGGCCATAGGCGGCGGCGTTCACTCGGAAATCACAGCACAGATGGCCAAAACCGGTCAAGAACAGACTTTTAGTAATATAGATAGATAGATAGATATAAAATTGTTAAGGGATTGGACAGGGTAGATGCAGGAAAAAAATGGTACCGATGTTGGGGGAGTCCAGAACCAGGGGTCACAGTGTAGGAATAAGGGGTTGGCCATTTAGGACTGAGATGAGGAAAAGCTTTTTCACCCAGAGAGTTGTGAATCTGTGGAATTCTGTCAATGAAGGCAGTGGAGGCCAATTCACTGAATGTTTTCAAGAGTGAGTTAGATATAGCTCTTAGAGCTAACAGAATCAAGGGATATGGGGAGAAAGCAGGAACGGGGTACTGATTTTGGATGATCATCCATGATCATATTGAATGGCGGTGCTGGCTCGAAGGGCCAAATGGCCTATTCCTGCACCTGCTTTCTATGTTTCTATGTTTCTATGTGATGTACCGGTTTAGCACAATTTCTAAAATAGAAAGCTAAAGGGAACAATAATTTCAACCTTCTCACATTTATCCGGGTATTGCACTCCTGATTTGACAGATTTATTCCATATTTTGCCTGTCACATCCGTTCCATTATTTTTAACACAAATTTGGCTGTAAAGTGTTGTTTTAGAAAAGAATCTATTTAAAACTCCTTACATCAAATCACCCCAGGAGAGCTGTCAATTTAGCGTAAAACACAAGAAAAATAACGTTGATTCATTTAATGACTTTATAAAATTATATTATGTTTCACATCTATGGAATATGCCAAAGCAATATGCAACCAATGAATTATTTTTGGAAAGTAGCAACTGTCATAATGCCTGGAAATATGTCAGCTAGGCTGAGTGCAGTAAGATTTTTCAATATTCTAGTTAACTTGCCTGTCCTGAAAATTCAATTGTATGGGTGTGAAGTTTCATTTCTTATGAATACAACTTTATGTTAGAGAATCAAGAAAAAAAAATCACATCTATTAATTTGTTTTTGGTCATGATGATTGGGAAAGAAATGTTGATTGTATCCTGAAAGAACTCTTAATCATCAAAGAGTATTGCACATTCATTTACATCCATCTTAACTGGCAGAGATCTCACATACAAAAGACAAGTTCTTCCAAGAAGGTTACATCTCTTTCTGTTCTTGATGACAGTGTCATTGTTGATTATCTCCTTCGAGCAGAATTTGAATCAATTCTCTTCTGACTCAAACACAAGAAGATTACTGACAAATCAATGAAGTGGGCAAGTGCTCATGGCCTCTTTTAACTTGTGTAAGAAAGATCTGCAGATGCTGGTTCAAATCGAAGGTAGACAGAAAATGCTGGAGTAACTCCGCGGGACAGGTAACATTGTTGGCCAAACGGAATAAGTGATGTTTCGGGTCGAGACCCTTCTTCAGACTGAGGGTCCTTCAAATGAGTGGGCATTGCCACATTCTTGATGTCGTTGCATTCCACTGTTCCTGGAATCAGATATAGGAATGGTCATGTGAGCCTAATTTAAATGATAAAGTGACAACCTGATTCCAGTTTAACAATAACCGGATACTGAGCAGATACCCCTGGAGCAATAGATTTGGATTTAATTACTCTCCCGTTAACCCTGATCCCTCTCTGTTGCAAGTTACTTGCATTTTAAGATATCCTTGGATGTATTCCATCTGGCCAGAGTGCTTTATTTACTAGAAACCTTTTCTGTTAGTAACCGTGGTAATGCTAACTCTGTCGCATGCCTTATGCTCTCCTCTGCGAGATCCATTTTGCTCCTGACTTGGTGTTATTGTTTTTTGTTGCCAGCTCTAGACTTAAAAACTCATTCAATTACACAAAATATTCCCTAAGGCACGATACTTCTGCTGTTTGTAAAGATTTGGCTCAAACGTTGTTTGGAAGTCAAAGACAAATTTGACCAAGAATTCCACACTCTGATCTCCTTTTGCTTTCCTTTGCCTAAGATGACTAATTTAATAAGTATGGTGAAGTTTGCCCTCAGGAAAATGATGCCTGATGTGAGGGTTGATTGTTTTTTTTATCAATTACATTTCAGAACAATGATCAAAAGTCATATAAAATAGCAGGGTTACTTTCATACCATCTATGTTTTGAAGTTAAAAACAATATCAACAGTTCATTCTGCATAAGCACATTTGATTAAAACATAATGTTTTGATTTGCATGCAGTAATTGTTGAACAGAATGGGAGCAGACCCTTTGGTTCAACGTTCTCCTGTTATTCCTCACCACCCTTTTACATCAATCCTATTTTTTATTCTCTCTACTTTCTCATCAACTCTCCCATCTACCCCCTCCCCCCCTCCCCCCAGGAAAGGAAACTCGTGTGATCACAAGGAGAATTTGCAAATTCCATACAGATGGTACCCAAAGTTGGAATTCAACCTAGGTCCCTGGTACTATGGAGCAGCAACTCTACCAGCTATGCCTAAGTGCTGCCCATGTCCAGAAGATCACCACCAAAAGAGGAGAGAAGGAAGGTTAGGATAATTATTTTATGCAAAGAATAATAGTGCTTTGTTAAATGTAAAGATACAGGGTGGAAACAGGGCCTTCAGCCTACCAAGTCCACGCTGACCAACGATGACCTGTACACTAGTTCAATTCTACTTACTAGGACCAATTTACAGAAACTCAGATAACCTACAAACCTGTACATCTTTGAAATGCGGAAGGCGATCCCGGAGAAAACCAATTTTGTCATAGGGAGAACATACAAACTCCGTACAGATAGCACCCGCAGTCAGAATCAAACTCGGGACTCTGAAGCTGTTAGGCAGCAACTCTACTGATGTGCCACATCCCATAATAGCTTCACAGATGCCACCTTGCTTGCCAACTTTTTATAGCTTTAAATTTAGCTTGTTTTCAACAAACTTCCACCCAGAAATAGTAGTTCATCATTCAAACTACTTCTTTCTAAATTCAAGCTTATTCTTGGTGGCTCATACTGTTTCTGTTTATTTGAAATTACAGAATTAATGACACAATGGACTGTGGGCAGAAATTTGCCAAAAGGCAATATCATCTATAATCTGATGCAGATATAATGCTGATGTAAGTTTGGATGTCAAAGGTTGATTTATGCATCATCATCATCATCGTAACAGTAAATTGCCCTTGTACTAAGATGATTATGCCATTCTGTCCGTTTTTAAATTCAGAAGATGATCTTTGAGTTAAAATTGTTTAACCCAGGTAATTCCTGTGTGAGTGTGTATGAGTGTGTGAGTGAGTGACTGTGTATGGGGTAGGGAGGTCGAAGCTCATGGAAGATTTATTTTCAAGGCCTCTCCCATTGAGCAACTGGTATAATTTGGGCACAGGTCCACAGAATCCCCAGATAGACATTTGAACTCAATGTCAGCTGAGCTATCTCGAAGGTTGAACTAGAATAATACGCACAGAAATTCCCAATAGTATTGGCTGGCTTTTCAATTACAATTGAAATCCGCCCATTTTTGCAATTGAAAAGACGAGTGAAGCACAGTATTACACTTCATTTTTTGCAGTTTTTTAAAGAAACTTTGACTTATTCAGCAGAATGCAACAAATCCTAATAAACCCTAATCCATGCGCATACAACGTAGAAACTGGCTGATCTGTAGAAATGCTATTCAGAGCAAGAAGTACTTATTCAAATTTGTGGAATGATGCATGGTGTAAAATATATGTATATAAAATAATGAGAGGCAGAGATAGGGTAGACAGTCAGAACCTTTCATTTCCCAAGGTGGAAATGCCAAAGACTTAAATTGAGAGGGGAAAAGTTTAAAGGAGATGAGCAAGGAAAGTATTTTTACACAGATGTGGTGCCTGGAATGCACTGCGAGGGTGGTGGAAGCAGATATGATCGTGGCATTCAAGAGAATTTTAGATAGGTACGTGGATATGGAGTTAATGGAACGATATAGAGAACATGCAGGCAGAGGAGATTAGTTTAACCTGGTATCATGTTCGGCACGGATATTGTGGGCTGAAGAGCACGTCCCTCTGCTGCACTGTTCGATTTTATATGTTCAATCTAATTCCATGCAGGGAAACATCCATTTAATACATGTAATGTTATACAAATTATATTTGATTATTATTTGATTATACGATTATTGTTGATTGTTAACATAAATTAGAACTTAGTACATAGAACAGCGCAGCAAAGGAACAAAGGAAGGTAGAATGAAAGGAACAATGCCCTTTAGCCCTTAAAGTCTGTGCCGAAAATGGTGCCAATTTAATGAATTCTATCTGCCTGCACTTGGTCTATATACCTCACTTTTTTGCCTGTTCATGTGCTTGTCTAAATGCCTCTTAAATATTACTATTATATCTGCTTCTTCATGTCCCCTGCCAGGGCATTCCAAACACCTACCACTGTGTGTGCAAAAAATGTGTGGGTCCCCTTTAAACTTTCCTCCTCTCATTTTAAACCTACTTCCTCTCATATTTACCATTTCCACCCTGAGAAAAATACTCTCTACCCCATCTAAGCCAATTTGAGAGAGCAGCCTGGACCTCTAGCATTTATTTCAAGAGGGCTTGTGTACAAAAACCGGGATGTGATGCAGAGGCAGGTCTATAAGGCGCTGGTAAGGCTGCATTTGGAATATTGTGAGCAATTTTGGGCACCATGTCTGTGGAAGGATATGCTGGCTCTGGAGAGGGTCCAGAGGAGGTTTACAAGAATGATCCCAGGAATTAGTTGGTAAACCTATGATGAGCCTTTATCGGCACTGGGCCTGCACTCGCTGGAATTTAGAGGAATGAGGGGGGACCTCATTGAAAAGTACAGAATAGTGAAAGGCTTGGAGAGGATGTGGGAGAGTCTAGGACTAATGGTCATAGCCTCAGAATTAAGGAACCAGAGGAGATATTTCTTTAATCAGAGGGTGGTGAATCTGTGGAATTCTTTGCCACAGAAGACTGTGGAGGCCAAGTCAGTAGATATTTTTAAGGCAGACGTAGATAGATTCTTGATTAGTATGAGTGGCAGAGGTTATGGGAAGGCAGGAGAATGGGGGTAGGAGGGAGAGATAGATCCGCCATGATTGAGTGGTGAAGTAGACTTGATGGGCCGAATGGCCTAATTCTACTCCTCTCTCATGACCTTGTGACCTAATGACATTGCACCTAATAGAGGATGCCTTCAACAAGATAACATGAGAGTCCTCTAGAGTTGAACCCATGAGCAACTTTGCCGTCTATCTTCACTTCTGGCCCTGCCTTCAAGCCTCTGATGTCTAGAACACATTCCATTTCTAGGCCACCCTCCACACGCATAAAATGTCAGGACCTAAACTGTGAATGAGTGGGGCACACCGAGCTTGGTGAGTCCACCTTTGTCTCATGGCATTCACAAAATATAGATCCATCGAGGTCTCATCTCCCTTTCAGAAGTGAGTTTTAATTATATAAATTAATATGCCACCTATTTAGCATGGAGTGGTCGAAGAATCCCTGGCCAGGTTTCAATCTCCATTGGATAAAAGTGTACACCTGGAATATGGAGGGATGCACAGAGAATTTGCGATTTTCCAAAACATGTTCTTTTTCCCATTGAATCCCATGTTATAAGTGGAAATGCATTCCCATTGGAAGTATTTCTGTCAATAGCAATGCCCACAAGGAGTGCCATCTCTCGGCAAGGGAATTCTGATTGTATTGGAGGCAGGGGGAGAAAAGGTTGTTGTTTTAATTAACTAGAAATAGATTGTTTGATAAAGTATCATTGTACAATTAGCAATAAAAATATTGCCTTTTCAGTTTCCAAAGTAAATCTTTTAAGTGGTGTCCCACTGTGAACCAGCAGCCTGCAATCTAGTAAACTAGTTCTGTTCTCTGTGTACTTTTTGTATCGATTATCTTTTCACATAAATTCCATATCAACAAAGTCTTATTCCATGTCTCATTTTCTCATGGAGTGATTTGTGAATTCCATAGAGGTGAATTTCTGTTATCCAAAGTGCTGTTATGGGTTTTGCTATGGTTACAGTTACAAATAGAGCCCATTTACAAACCAAGCTTTAAAACAAAAGCAATGTGTTTACCAAAAACAACCATTCCCTGATGGACCCAGTTTTGCTGACATTTATGTGGTTGATTGGTTTGACCCTTTCGTAGCGAGCCTGATTTGGCAATGAACCACATGGAAGAAGGTTCTAAGAGGATCCCGTGCTTTCACAAACTGTTACTTTCTACATGACTGATGAGTGAATGTGCCTGTACCAAACGCAACTGCTGTACAGATGTGATCTGCAAAACACACCAGAGGGATGATGTGCATGGTTGCTTTCAGAGCATTTCACATTCTTTGGTCAAAACTCTTTCATGTCTCAGATGACCTTTCCAGATTTAATCTTCTGGATGACTTTACATTTTTAGTCCAGGAACATTTAGCTTAATTTTAAGGAGACACTGGGGATAATTGACTAGGCTTTAGCACTGCAATAAACGCACCTTCGCACAATTTACTGCTGCCACTAATGTGAAATATATAAAGTAACCCATCTGGTTTGTCAGTGTGTTTCAGGAAGGATATCTGCTGTACTTGCATGGTCTGATCTACATGGTCTGGTCTTCAATGATATAGATAATAGCTCAGGACTGCTCTCTAGTTGTTGGTAGGATGGTTTGCTTGCCAGCTGTTATCAGGCAACTGAACTATTTACAAATCTTTGTAGGTAGTCCTTTTGGATTGAGGATAACTTGTTTCTGCTTAACTTCTCTGGGTTGTGACATCAATGTGGAATCTGCAGTTTTTGCTACACTTGGAAGAGGAAGTGCTTGACTGGATGGACATGGTTATTTGGAGATGTTACCATTTACCCGGGCATGCCATGTGCTCCCGACAAAGAAACCCAAGCTTCTCAATGCCGTTCAAAATGCTCTTTCCCCCTTTCGGGATTCTATGAGTCAGTGGGGATGTTACAACTCTTTAAGGAGACTGTAAAAATGTCTTCACTTGTTTCCTCTAGCGATCTTGTTTTATGGTAGGGCTCAGGCTAAGTTGCTGTTTGAAGGTTGTATGTGTCTGGTGTTAGGCATGTGAACAATCTGCCTGCCATGCGAGTCATCCAAGTAACTAGAGTCTCAACACCGGAGATGTTGGCCTAGGAAGGATACTGTTGTCAGTTTTATTTTCCTGTCAGGATTGTGTGCATTCAGTATTGTAGGTTTCCTTGCAGTGCTTTCAGCTGCCTGCTGCAGGCAGTCCATGTCTTAATAACGTATGCAAGACGAAAATCACTATTCCTGGTGGACCATGAATTACATGGTGGTTTGAGGTCTTGTTCTTCAAAATTCTTCTTCAGTCAGCCAAAGTATACCGTGAATTTAACCATCAATATTTGCCCTGATTCTGTGAGACGGCATTGGAAACAGTCCAGTTTTATCCATGGTCTCACCATTGAATCTTATTGACAGAGGGTGATGTGGTATAGCAGGAACAAGTTAGTAGAGGACAATTGATTTGCAGATGTTTAAGATGAATGAGTTCTCATTATAAACATATGTAATTGTTGTTTGCATTCCGTGGATTCCAGCTTGATTGCTTTCTTCTTGAGAGAACTTACAATTACAGCTTTATCACAAACATCCATGAAGAGGAGGACACACCTGGAAATGTGGTACACATCGTAATTGTGACCACCTTCAAAAAAGGGATACCAATTATTTACAATAAATACAGAGAGTTCCTCTTCCCTCTGGCACAGGGAAAGTTATTGGAACGCTCCTCCTCAAATGCCTCTTTCAGGTTTAGTTTAGTTCAGAGATACAGCGCGGAAACAGGCCTTTCAACTCACCAAGTCCCCACCAACCAGCGATTCTCGCACACTAACATCATCCTCCACACACTAGGGACAATTTACAATTTTACCAAGCCAATTAACCTACCACCTGTACGTCTTTGGACTGTGGGAGGAAACCGAAGATTTCTGAGAAAACCCATGCGGTCACGGGGAGAACGTACAAACTCCGTACAGACAGCACCCGTAGTTGGGATCAAATTTGAGTCTCCAGCACTACAAGCGTTGTAAGGCACAACTCTACCGATGTGCCACCATGCTGCTCTAGCTGCTTTCTGAATCAAAGCGTAGATCCTATGTATATAGAGTTGTTCAACCCACAACAACCAGAGAAATGTAGGGAGTAAAGGGCCGGTCCCGCCAGCATGGCGATTGCATGCGTCTAGCGCGACCAAACATGGGCGCTTGAGGCCTACGGTCTCACGGGGCCGGTCCCACTTCGATCGCCGGAGGCGTATGGAGTTGTGTGGGCTGGTCCTGACATCTCGCGGGGCTCCAAAAATCTGTGCACTGTCCGAAAATTCCGCAGCGCCAAAGCCTGTTGGCCCGCAGGTGCATTGAGGCCGTACGCAGCGTCTCGACGGACGTACGCAGCTTCTTGACGTCGTACGCAGCGTCTTAATGTCGTACGCAGTGTCTTGACGGTGTACGCCTAGCGCGTGGCATTGCGCAATGATGTCACCACCCGGCGTGCCGTTGCGTGATGATGTCACCACCCCGACGCCGTTCGACGTTCAAATTCAGTCGGCCCGCCTCCTGCGCAGCTGATTGGTGAGTTTGACGTAAATTACGTCACGTGCAAACATTGCGCGAACTTTGCGCGTACTTACCGTACTTACCGCGAACTCCGATTCCGTTTGGTTGCGCTAGACGCATGCAATCGCATGGTGGTGGGACAGGCCCTTAACATCAACATCTAAACACATCTTTTAACCTGCAAGCACCCTTTAACACTGTCAGCTGGGAGAGAGTGTGGAGTATTTTTCTCAAATATGTATCCCTCTGAAACTCTGTATGGAGTGTGTACGTTCTCCGCTTGACCGTGCGGGTTTCTTCCACATTCCAACGGCATACAGGTTTGTAGGTAATTGGCTTGGGGTAAGTATAAAATTGTCCCTGGTGTGTGTAGGATGTGTGGTGATCGCTGGTCGATGCGGACTGGATGGGGCAAAGGGCCTGTTTCTGCACTGTATCTCTAAACTAAACTAAACCTTGGCAACTCTAGTCTCAATCTCAAGTCAAGTCAAGTTTTATTCGTCACTTTCACATAAAGTGCAAGTGAAATGAATTTCCCAGCAGCGGTACAATAAAAAAAACACACAATACACAATATAAATTTAACACAAAAATTGGCCAGTCCTCCTCCATTTTCCCCCGTGGTCGGGACATCAACCCTCCGCAGTTGCCGCTGCAGGCGTCCAGATGTTCAGACAAGGTAAGTCCAGATAAATCCTGAATCGATGCCTCCCCACCGGAGACCGCGGGCCGGCGGTCGAAGATTTAAAGTCCCTGCCGCGCCGTAGCCAGAAGCACCGCAGACCGCAGGGCCGGCGGTCAGAGCTCCTCTCCAGGGATCCCCGGCGAGGGACCCCGCTCAGGATGGTAAGTCCACGCCGCGCCTGCGGTAGAAGTTGGCCACGGGCCGGCGGTCGGAGCATTTCTCCTCCAGGTTCCCCAACAAGGGATCCCAGGCCCAGGACGCCGCTAGTTGGAGCTCTGCAGACCGCGGCTTCAGGCTGCCACGGGCCAGCGAACGGAGTGCTCCCCTCCGGCGACCCCCGGCGAGGGCTCTCCCGCTCCGCGACGAAAGAGTCCTCGCTGCACCCGCTGCTGAAGCTGAAGCCCCCGCGCGTCTCCGGGAAAGTTCGCACCGATCCTTGCTGTTTGTCCACGGGGGAGGCGACATGGAAAAAGTCGCCTCTCCGTGGAGGAGGCGACCAAAGCGGTTTCCACCTAACCCCCCCACACCACCCCCCACACAAGACACACATAGAGACATTAAAAACATAAATTAAGACACACTAAAAAAAAAAAAAAGTAGAAAAAACTAAAACGCTGCTGGCAGGGCTGCTGGCTTGCAGCGCCTCCACTGCCCCAATCTACCAGCTATAATCTGTTTGTCCTGTCAATCCTGTGTGATTTAATTGTTTTCAGTGGTTCAAACGGTTCATTATTGTCACATATGCATTGCACGGTGAAATTCTTTTTGCATAGCTCACACGTGCACGTGTCGACATATGTTGGCACCATTTACAAAGGTCCAAAAGTCCGGTCCATGTGCTCGATGTGGAGCATGTGGCTCTCATGAAGCCTCTTCCACCTGTTCACACATGCTGCCTGACCTGTTTACGCCATTGTCTGCTTTCTATTCAGATATCTAGCTTGCTGCAAGCTTGGTCTTTATGTGTAACCTATTGACCAACTTTGAAATGGAAGGCAGACATTAGAATATTGAATGCTGCAGATAAATTTCATTGTAACTGGAAATTTGTGTGCTGTGTATATACATTTTATACGAGGGTAAATTTCTACCTGAGGAGGAACAAGTAAAGATTATAAAGTGGAAACAGGGAATGCAGATGCTGTACACAGAAGACCACACAGTGCTGGAGTAACCAACAGTCGGGCAGCATCTCTGGAGAACATGGAGAGGAGGAAGAACATCATACTGAAGAAGGGTCTCAACCCGAAACATCAACCTATCCATGTTCTCCAAGATGCTGCCTGACCTGCTGTGTTACTCCAGCACTTTATGTTCTTTAAAGATTAATAAAGATTACTTTAATATTTCTGCTGTATCAGAAGCTATATATGGGCAGGTGTTTAACATAAGACTCCAGCTTTGATTCAGATGGCTGAGAGAATCGGAAATTGTAGCTAATTAAAAAAGGCCATTTTGATTTTATGAACAAAGCAACTGAAGAAAAATATGATATTGCTTAAAAACTATGTAGGCAGCTGGCAGTAAATCATGGAAAACACAATCCTCTTTTAGGTGCACAAAATGAAAATTGCTGTGGATTAAAGAGGTTCATATCTTTCTGTGGACCCCCTACACACCCACAGACGTGTGTGGCTTTATGATTGTTGGAGAAATATTCAACAATTAATGATAATATTTTCTACACCATCAGAGGGCCATCCCTGTTAGTATCATGCTTAATTTGATTAATTTGCCATACACTTACTGTGATTTAAGAAACATTTGAATCAGATGCTTGCCAACTTTGCCGATGTCAAAGCAATGCTGCAAGTGAAAAGTTAGCTGGGTCTTATATTTATATTTTGTAGAGTCATCGTGTCAAACAGCACAGGAACAGCCCTTCGGACCACTGGTCCATGCTGACCAAGATTCATTTACAAAATTAACACTTTACAGAAGCCAATTAACCTGCAAACCTGTACCTCTTTGGAGTGTAGGAGGAAATCTTGGACAAAACCCATGTGGTCACAGGGAGAATGTACAAACTCTGTACAGACAGCACCCGTTATTAGGATCAAACCCAGGTCTCTAGCACTGTAAGGCACTAACCCTAACACTGCGCCACTGTGCCGCCCTGATTAATTTATTCCAGGGTCTCATCCTGGGTGCAGTGTTGTACAGCAGAATCCTTTATCTTTTAGTTGTTAAGGGCAAAAGCATCCTCCTGTAAACAAGTAGGTTATCATATGATGAGCATTTGACGGCAGTTTCGTAGAGTTTAGTAGAATGAGGGGAAACCTCATTGAAACGTACAGAATAGTGAAAGGCTTGGATAGAGTGGACGTGGAGAGGATGTTCTAGTGGGAGAGTCTAGGACTAGAGGTCATAAAGGACATTTTTAAAGAAGAAGATGAGGAGGAATTTCTTCAGTCAGAGGGTGGTGAAACTGTGGAAGTCTTTGTCACATAAGGCTGTGGAGGCAAAGTCAGTGGATATTTTTAAGGCAGAAATAGATAGATTCTCGATTAGTATGGGTGTCAGAGGTTATGGGGAGAAGTCAGGAGATTGGGGTTAGGAGGGAGAGATAGATCACCCATGATTGAATGGCAGAGTAGACGTGATGGGCCAAATGGCCTAATTCTACTCCTATCAGATACAGAGGAGCCTGTATAGGAATTTCATCATGAGTTGATGAATGAATTAAGGGCCTGTCCCACCAGCATGCGATTGCATGCGTCTAGCGTGACCAAACGTGGTGGCTTGAGGCGTACAGCCTCGCGGGGCCAGTCCCACTTCCAACCGCGGAGCCGTCTGGCGTTGTGCGGGGCTGGTCCCGACATCATACTCACCAATCAGCTGGGCAGGAGGCGGGCCGACTGAATTTGGACGTCGCACGGCGTCGGGCGATTACGTCATCACGCAACAGCACGCCGGGCGGTGACGTCATCGCGCAACGCCACGCGCTAGGCATACGCCGTCAAGACGCTGCGTACGGCGTCAAGATGATGCGTACGGCATTGAGACGCTTCGTACGCCCGTCGAGGCGCTGCGTACAGCCTCAATGCAGCTGTGGGCCGACAGGCCGTTGCCGCGCGGAATTTTTGGACAGTGTCAGTTTTTCGGAGCCCCGCGCGATGTCGGGACCAGCCCCGCACAACTCTATAGGGCTCCGGCGATCGAAGTGGGACCAGCCCCGTGAGGCAGTACGGCTCAAGCGACCACGTTAGGTCGCGCTCGCCGCATGCAGGCGCATGCTGGTGGGACAGGCCCTTTAGTGTTGATCTTGGCTCTGAACGAGAGAAAGTGAAAGTTGAACATTTTAAGGATGTTTCAAATTCCCCTTGAAAAGAATGTTACATCCTCATGATTCATAGGAATCCAGGGTTGCTCAAAATAGAGAAAACATATCTGAGCATTACTGGCTTCGGCAAAGGGGGCACATGAGGCAATGTATGAACACTGGAAAGAGCAAACAATCACTAATTTACCCTGTAAAACGCCTCCTGTCCTTCCTGAGAGACAAAATGGGTAGGAAGGAAGAAGGTTTACAGCGAAGATAGCCACAAAATGCTAGAGTAACTCAGCGGCTCAGGCAGCATCTCTGCAGAAAAGGAATAGATGATGTTTCGGGTTGAGACCATTCTTCAGACCTGAGGCAGAGTCTGCAGGTTCCATTTCAGACTTCAGCTACTTCAAAACGCACAAACGTGGAGTGGAAGCAAGTCATATTTGCCGTGAGGGACTGCCTCAGCATGAAAAAGTGGACTATAATGAAGAGAAGCCTTTTTACTGGAATAGAGAATATAAATTGATAACCTCATGTGGGATTTTTAGATCATACTAGACTAAGTGGGACCCGTTGGGTCCCAGCATCACACAGGACGGCTGGTCATCCAACGCAATATGCCACCTCTCCACCAATTCTAATATTGGTGGCCAGTTGGGGGGGGCTTCTGGAGCTGCTAGTATGGGTGTTGTGGGCTGAAGGGACTGGTTTCCAGAGGGCTAGTATGCAAATTGTGCGCCAAATGGATTCTTGGGGCTGGCGTCTCAGTCAATCAAGCCTGTTGTGCTGGCAACTCACTCACTCACGGGCTGGTGGGCTGGTAGTTGACTCACGGCTAATCCTTGAATTCTATTTCAAGCAGGGTATAAGGGCCACCAAATTCAAGTGCAGTTTCTTACCACTTCTAGCAGGGTGCAAGGCCACCAAATTCAAGTGCAGTTTCATACCATTTGAAGTAGGGTGCAAAGCCACTAAAGACAGCGAGTCGTGACCTCTCCCTCCTCCATCTTGCAGAGACTGAGCCACACACACATTTCCGGGTTTTATAACCCCCCCACCGGAAAAGATGTGGCTTTCATGGAGTGATTGACAGGAGAGAGATTCTCAACATTTAAAAAAAAACTAATAACACTTTTATTTTTTCATTGATGGGAAGAATTCTCTGCACCTGCTTAGCGGAGGGGACTGAGTAAGATGGCCAAAAATCACAGCCGTAAGTGGTAGCGTTTTATCTAAAATCAATATACAGTGCAAACAGGAAGTAAGTGCATTTACAGTAGTGCCTTTTAACTTCAAGCCAAAGCACCCAAGCCACCATTTGCAGTAAGTAGTGCCTTTCAACTTCAAGCCAATGCACCCACGCGACCATTTGCAGTAAGTAGTGGCTTTCAACTTCAAACCACACCCAAGCCACAACCAAGCCACCATTAGCAGTAAGAGGTGCCTTTCAACTTCAAGCCAATGCAACCAAGCCACCATTTGCAGTAAGTAGTGCCTTTCAACTTCAAGCCACCATTTGCAGTAAGTAGTACCTTTCAACTTCATGCCACCATTTGCAGTAAGAGGTGCCTTTCAACTTCAGGCCAAAGCACCCAAGCCACCATCTGCAGGAAGTAGTGCCTTTCAACTTCAAGCCAATGCACCCACACCCCCATTTGCAGTAAGTAATGCATTTTAACTTCAAGCCAAAGCTACCAAGCCACCTTTTGCAGTAAGTGGTTCATATTCAAACTTCATGCACCATTTGCAGTAAGGTAAGTGTCTTTCAACTTCAAGCCATCACCAAGCCATCATTTGCAGTAAGTAGTGCCTTTCAACTTCAAGCCAAAGCAACCAGGCCACCATTTGCAGTAAGTAGTGCCTTTCAACTCAAACCAAGCTCCCATCCACCCATTTGCAGTAAGTAGTGCCCTTCAACTCATGCCAACATTGCAGTAAGTGTGTCTTTCAACTTCAAGCCACACCCAAGCCACCATTTGCAGTAAGTAGTGCCTTTCAACTTCAAGCCAAAGACAACCAAGCCACCATTTGCAGTAAGTAGTGCCTTTCAACTTCAAGCCAAAGCAACCAAGGCCACCATTTGCAATAATAGTGGCCTTTCAACTTCAAGCCAAAGCTCCCAAGCCACCATTTGCAGTAAGTAGTGCCTTTCAACTTCATGCCACCATTTGCAGTAAGTAGTGCCTTTCAACTTCAAGCCACAATTTGCAGTAAGTAGTGCCTTTCAACTTCAAGTTAATGCACCCACGCCCCCATTTGCAGTAAGTAATGCATTTTAACCAAGCCATTGCACCCAAGCCACCATCTGCAGTAAGTAGTGCCTTTCAACTTCAAGCCACACCCAAGCTTTAGAACCAATAGTCATTTTTTTGCAAGCTTTAGAACCAATAGTCATTTTTTTGCAAGCTTTAGAACCAATAGTCTTTTTTTTTGCAAGCTTTAGAACCAATTGAGACACTTTTTGCAAGCTTTAGAGCCAATAGACATATTTTTGCAAGCTTTAGAACCAATAGACATATTTTTGCAAGCTTTAGAACCAATAGACATATTTTTGCAAGCTTAGAACCAATAGAGACATTGTTTTGCAAGCTTTAGAACTAATAGACACTTTTTGCCAGCTTTAGAACCAATAGACACTTTTTGCCAGCTTTAGAACCAATAGACACCTTTTTGCCAGCTTTAGAACCAATAGACATATTTTTGCCAGCTTTAGAACCAATAGACATATTTTTGCCAGCTTTAGGACCAATAGACATATTTTTGCCAGCTTTAGAACCAGTAGACATATTTTTGCCAGCTTTAGAACCAATAGACATTTTTTTGCCAGCTTTAGAACCAATAGACATATTTTTGCCAGCTTTAGAACCAATAGACATATTTTTGCCAGCTTTAGAACCAATAGACATATTTTTGCCAGTTTTAGAACCAATAGACATATTTTGCCAGCTTTAGAACATATAGACATATTTTTGCCAGCTTTAGAACCTATAGACATATTTTTGCCAGCTTTAGAACCAATAGACATATTTTGCCAGTTTAGACCAATAGACATATTTTGCCAGCTTTAGAACATATAGACATATTTTTGCCAGCTTTAGAACCTATAGACATATTTTTGCCAGCTTTAGAACCAATAGACATATTTTTGCAAGCTTTAGAATCAATAGACATATTTTTGCAGGCTTAGATCCAATAGAGACATATTTTTGCCAGCTTTAGAACCAATAGACATATTTTTGCCAGCTTTAGAACGAATAGACATATTTTTGCAAGCTTTAGAACCAATAGACATATTTTTGCAAGGTTAGAACCAATAGAGACATTTTTTTGCAAGCTTTAGAACCAATACATTTTTTGCAAGCTTTAGAACCAATAGAGACACTTTTTGCAAGCTTTAGAACCAATAGACACTTTTTTTGCAAGCTTTAGAACCAATAGACACTTTTTTTGCAAGCTTTAGAACCAATAGACACATTCTGCAAGCATTGTAGAACCAAAAGAGACACTTTTTGCAAACATTTTAGAACCAATAGACACATTCTGCAAGCATTTTAGAACCACTAAGGACACTTACATTTGAGTAGACATGTGTTCAGTGTTATTCACATCTCAGAGAAACGTGACCCTCTGCCTTCCTCCATCTTGAAGAGACTGTGTGGCACACCACTTCCTGGTTTTATAGTCCCTCCCCCCTGCCGCCAGCGGGGGCAGCAGAGTGAATGGGGAATTTTGTAAAAACATTAATATCTCTGTCATTTATAATCGACGGGAAAAATCCTCGGCACACATGCGGCGGAGGGGGGGTCTGAGCAAGGTGGCCAAAAATGATGGCCGTAGGTGGCGGCGTTCTCTCGGAAATCGCAGCACAGATGGACAAAACCGGTCAAGAACAGACTTTTAGTAATATAGATAGATAAGTTGTACAGGAGACGCTAGTAAATGTATCTTCCAAAAGCAGTCAATTACTGACTAAGGGGTCACAGATTCAGCCCTATAAACAGGACACAGGAAGAAATGTGATTCTAATATGGAAGGCTCTTAGAGTTTAGGTATTTCACACTAAGTGAAATACCTAATTTGGACCACTCAAAACAAAATCAAAAATTATTTGCAAATGAACATAAGAAAATGAAAAGCTGGTATTAGAGTGGAAGTTTTCATGAGATTTATGAAATGTCATTGTGACAGATCACTTCCTTTCCTTCTCTGGTGTAATATTTACAGTTCTAATGCTATTTACAACTTTGCTTGATGTGTTTTGCAACAAACAAAACAGCTTATCAAACACTTTTATTAAGACGACAATCATTGAAAAACAACTTGTGGTGAAATTATCCCAGGATTTGCAGTAGTAAAGGTCAGCACAGCAGTGCGACCTCTGATGTCTGGACATTAATGGTGAGACCCATATATCGTTGTCAGAGATAGCCTGCCTCTCTAAATGGGTACACTGCTGCAACTTTCACGAGCGATAACAGACATTCAACCCTGTGACTGCGTGGGTTTGCTCCGGGTGCTCCGGGTTCCTCCCACACTGCAAAGACATGCAAGTTTGTACATTAATTGACCGGTAAAAGTTGTAAATTGTCCCTAGTGTGTAGGATAATGTTAGTGTACGGGGTGATTGCTGGTCAGCGCGGACTCGGTGAGCCGAAGGGCCTATTTCTGTTCTGTACCGATTGGTTCGATCGGATGACGCCGTGAGCGGCAGCCTCGCCAGCAGCGTGTTTGGCCTTTGGACTTTTTTTTGTTTTTTAGTATGTCCAAATGTATGGGGTTTGGGGGGTGGGGGGGTGGGGTGGGGAATAGAGGGAAACCGTTTTCGGTCACTTACCTCGACGGAGATGCGACTTTTTTCTTTGTCACATCTTCGCCCCCCTCATGGCCTAACAACTGGATTGGCGCGGCCTTTCTCGGAGACGGCCCAGAGCTTCAGCAGTAGGCGCGTCGTGGCGCTGCGTGAACTTTAACATTGCAGAGCGGGGCCATCCCTTGCCGGGGATCACCGGAAGAAGTGCTGCAACCGCTGACCTGGTGCCTATAACATTGTGAAGCCACGGTCGACGGAGCTTCTAGCTGCGGGCGCAGCGTGGACATTCCATCGCGGAGTGGGGCGATCCCTTCCCGGGATCTCCGGAAGAAGTGCTGCAACCGCCGGCCTGATGCCTATAACATCGTGAAGTCGCGGTCTCCAGTAAGAAAGTGGCCGATTCGGGAACTCCAAGCCGCGGAGTATGTGTTCCGTTCGCCCCGACGTCGGAGATTCGAGCATCCTGACGAGAGGGCTTGTACATCGGGCCGTCAGTAGCGGCGACTATGGAGGGTTCATGGCCCCGACCACGGTGAACAAGGAGGAAGATTGACTGAACGTTATTGCCTTCCATCACAGTGAAGAATGTTGATTCCACTGTGGTGGATGTTTATGTTAAGTTCTTTTTAATTGTATGGCTGCATGGTAACTCACATTTCACTGTACCTTGGGTGCATGTGACAATAAATGTGAATTTGAACTTGAACTTTAACTATCTCTAAAGTAAAGTCTAAAGACATTCAGTGATATCTTGAACTTCAACCTTTTAACTTTTATACTTTCATTAAATAAAGTGTCAAAAATATTAAGCTTTTTGAATTTTTTTTGATAAGGTATAATTACCAAATTGTAGATCATCATAGTCCTGGTAGCAACTAAAACTAACAACGAAAGTCAATGAATTTGGGGTTGGGCAGGAAAGTGATTAAGTTATTGAATGTTGTTCCAGGCTGGAAGGATTGCATCGTTTCTATTCCTCGTGACTACATGTTCTTCACTCTAATTCACTGCACAGCCCTTCAGAAGACTTCAACATTCCTGAACACAACACAGCCCCCCCATGAATAACACAGTGGAAGTCACTCAGCATAAGAGTGACTGAGCCCTTGCTGCATTTTTGTGGCAGCTTTCTTTGAGGTTAATGTGGAGAGTCAGTGTCAACAATATCTCAACCACTGTGCCTGTAGTTAGCTTTGTATGTCGAACTGCTTCTATCATAGGTCAATGACCGCTTTGGACTAAAAGCCTTGTCCCACTTCATTCAAAGAGTTCTCCCGAGTTTGCCCTGATTCGAACTCGGAGATTTACGATAATGGCCGCTCGTCAGTACTCGGGGCTCTCGTGGACATTTTTCAACATGTTGAAAAATCTTCACGAGTCTTCCCGAGCTTACCTGCCGTTAGCGAGTCTTCCCGAGTACCTGCCGTTAACGTTACGAACCGCTAAGAGACGTCCCCGAGCTCCAACATACCCGCTACATTCATTCTCCCTGCTTACCACGAGTTTGATTTTTTTTTAAACTCGGGAGAGCTCTTGGAATGAACTCGTACAGTGGGACAGGGCCATTACTATGAAAGATTTCTATTGTTTTGATTGCATTTGTGGATGTGATTTTATAATTTGTGGATGCACTGATCGGCTGTTCTATATACTTCTACTTTAAGCTGCTCAACTATAATTAAAGGGCGGCCCAGTAACGGAGTTCCTTGCAGCACCAGAGAACCCTAGTTCGATCTTGACTATGGGTGCTGTCTGTACGGAGTTTTTACATTCTGCCATTGACCGTGTGGGTTTTCTCCGGGTGCTCCGTTTCCTCCCACACTGTACTGTAGGTTGATTGGCTTATGTAAAGTTGTAAATTGTCCCTGGAGTGTAGGATAGTGCTAGTGTATGGGGTGATCGCAGGTCGGTGTGGACTCGCTGGGCCAAAGGGCTTGTTTCTGCACTGTACCTTTAAAGTCTCAATAGACTTTATAACCTTCATTTTGTTCTTTATGTCGTGCATAAAAATGAAATAAAATTATCTGGCAGCAAGCGTAGTGGAATGTGCCAAACTGCCTCTGTTCTCTTATGTGTAGGACCAGCTGCAAGCTCTTTATGCCTCTGTTTCTAGAGGAGGAAAGTATATAGAAATTCAGTTGGCACATCACTCATTCCTAAATAGAACATACCCAGTATATATGAGGCCAATCAGAATCAATCAGTTTAAGTCCTGATAAATTAATCCTTTGTTCAAACTGTGTTCATACTAATTTGGAAAGTGATCTCATCTAATTTCTCTCTTTGGTGATGGAAAGTTGAAATATGTTGGGGAAGGAAACAATTTTATCCAAATACCTTCTGAACAACTGGCATCGCTTTTAATTATCATCACTTGAAATCCAATCATTCCAGACGTAACGTAGCAATTATAGACAGGTTTTCCCTGGTGTCTATTTTTCCATTAAATTATCTGTAATATAAAAATGGAAGGCTTTGGTTTTAGTGCACGCCTGAACCCACAACGGACGTAGCTTGATGTTTTAATTTCAGGAGCAAAACATAAATTGCTGGATGAACTTAGCATGTCGGGCAGCATCTGGGGAAGGAATAGACTGGCAATCTCAATGAAGCGTGAGAGGAATAGATGGCTAAACGCACAGTCTCTTGCCCAAATTAGGAAAATCAAGAACCAGAGGACATAGGTTTAAGGTGAGAGGGTAAAGTTTTAACAGGAACCTGAGGGATAACTTGTTTACACAAAGATTGGTGGGTACAGGGAATGATCTGCCAGAGCAGGTAGTTGAGGCAGGTACCATCGCAACATTTAAGAAACATTTAGTACATGGATAGGATAGGTTTAAGAGCCTGTCCCACTTTCACAACCTAATTCACGACCTCTGCTGAGTTTGCCCTTGATTCATACTCGCAGCATGGACGTCACGAGGTCGTAGGTAGGTCGTAGGTAGGTCGTGATGCTAGTCGTAGGTACTCATGGCATCAAGTAGGTTGGGGCGTTTTTCTAGCCTGATGAAAAAGTCCCGAGTAAAAAAAAGGTCGTGAAATAGGTCGTGAAAGTGGGACAGGCCCTTTAGAGGGATAGGGGCCAATGTAGGCAGGTAGGACTAGTGTAGATAGGACATGTTGGTCTTTGTGGGCAAGTTGCCCGATGGGCCCATTTCCACCTCTATGACTATGACTATGACTCAAATCAGTCTATAGAATCAATCTGAAGAAGGGTCCAACAGAAATATTAAATGTCCATTCCCTTCCCAGATGCAACCTGACATTCCTCCAGCACTTTGTGTTTTGTTAAAGACTCCAGCATCTGCAGTCTCTTGTGTCTTCATTTCAGGCTGTTTTTGTTTATCAAGAGTTCTACACAATGCTCTATTATTGAAGTCACTTAAGATATGTCTTTACAGATGGAAACTGGTAACAATCATAGCTGCAAACTAGCTCAAGCTTTGCTTTAATTATTCCAACAAGCTTTTGCTTTTCTTTCATTGTGCATCCATTTGTTTACATCCCTTTACCACCCATGCTCTCATACCGCTGACCAGAGCAATCCATGGACATATGGGATTAACAGTTGCGAAGGTGACCTTCTGGAAAGTGGCACTAAAGCAAAATGAATGAAATTTCAAGTTGTGCGTGGTTGATATTTATCACCAACCCAGAGTTTTATTGCTGAAAATAAATGATTTTACGAGGCGAAGACTGTAGGGCATTTTTTACATTTTTGGTTTCAGTTAAAACCAAAGTATTTATGTCCCAGGGCAATGTTACATTTTCAGTCAATAATATGATGAATACCTTTTGGAAATTCTTTCAATCGTTGTGAAACACCAACAAGACCACAATTACATTTATTCTTTCATCCTTTCTCTCTGCCTGCCATATTAAAAATCTGGCAACAATTTGATTTGTCACAGTCCTGTGTGTATTTACTTGTATACTTAGCCATGGGAGCTGGGGGGGAAAGAACAGCCAAGTGACTAAATATTGTATCCAAAATTTTGTTCCCAAATTAAATTCATTTCTAAAGGAACTTACTGTTTACAATGTTTCCAGTACAAGTGGGCAGGAAGGTACTGCAGATGCTGGTTTACACCAAAGATTGACACAGAATGCTGGAGTAAGTCAGCGGGTCAGGCAGCATCTTTGGAGGGAAGGAATGGGTGACGTTTCGAGTCTGAAGAAGGGTCTCGACCAGAAACGTCACCCATTCTTTCCCTGCAGAGATGCTGCCTGACCCACTGAGTTATTCCAGAATTTGTGTCAATTTCTAGCATGACTTGCATTGATTGATTTCCCCAGTTAGTTTTGCATCTGTGTTAGTACTAGAGAAGGGGAGGGTGGGGAGAACAAGAGAAACATCTGTGAAAGGATTGAAACCAATTTAACCCTGGTTACACAATAGCCTTCAGTGCTGTTTAGTTAATCGTGGCTAATCAGTCTGTAGGACACTAAATAACGGGAGGTTCATGACGACATTTAGGAAAGAAGAAACAAGGTACTGGAATTGTGAGACACGGAATACATTATTTGCTGGAAATTGGAAGTAAAAGAGAATGCTGAAAGTACTTAGCAGTTCAGATAGCATCTATAGAGAGAGAAAATTCAATAGTGCATTAAAGGATGGCCTTACACTGGAACTGGCTGGTGATACAAACAGGAAAGTTAATTATTCTGAAATTGTGGAAGTCAATAATGAGTCCCAAGACTGTGAATGCCTTGGACAGAATATACATTTCTGGCTATCAAAGACCACAGGACCAACAGGAATTTCTGGATAGGCATTGGATATGCAGAGAATAAGAGGGATAGGGTGTACAGGCAGTTGAAGGGCCGTCACACACTTTTGTTTTTTTGTTATGTTGAAGAACGGTTTGTCTGTATGTGGGGGAAGAGGGTACGGTAAGAAGGGAATACCGTCCGTCAGGGTCGCTTCCTGGACGATGGACGCCGACTAATTATTCGAGTCCGCGTCCTCCGCGCCCCCCCCCCCCCCCCCCCCCCCCCCCAGCGGCCCTACCTACTGGATTGGCGCTGCCTTTCCTGCCGGGACCGACCAGAGCTCGGGCAACGGCGGTGCAGTGCTGGATACATCGCGGGGCGGGCGATGCCTTACCGTGGATCGCCGTTTGGAGCTTCGGAGTGCTGGAACTGCTGCACCGACATCGCGGAGCTGTGCTTCGCGGAGCTCCCAACGTGGGTGGCGCTGATCAACATCACCAAGTCCTGCGACTCCACCCGGCTCGGCCTGTGGACTTTGGGAGCCGCGGACTCCGGTGGGAGGTGGCTGATATGGAGGTCCGGGCCGCTGAGGATGTTCTCCGTCGGGGTTCGGCATCGGTGTTCCATCGTTCCCGGCGTGAGGGCCTGAGCATCGGGCCGCCCGTGGCTGCGACTGCGGGTGCTCGGGAATATATATTTACTTGGAAGAAGTGTAAATCAATTGCTGCTTCACCCAGATTTTTTTTGTGATGTTAGCTGAGGGTTAGTAATTGGCCAAGACTTTGTAAAGGAGATGTGCAGGACAAGTTCTTTATACAAAAGGTGATGAGTGCCTGGAACATGTCGCCAGGTGTGAAGGTTGTGGCAGACATGATAATTGCATTTAAGAGATTTCTGGATAGGCATTTGGATATGCAGGGAATAGAGGGATATGGATTATGTACAGGCAGTTAAAGGGCCTGTCCCACTTGCATGCGACTGCATGCGTTTGGCGCGACCAAAATGGAAGCGGGGTTCGCGCTAAGTTAGCGGTAAGTACGCGGTAAGTACGCGCGTGACGTAATTCGCGTCACACTTACCAATCAGCTGGGCAGGAGGTGGGCCGACTGAATTTGGCGTCGGGCAGTGACGTCATCACACAACGGCATGTCGGGCGGTGACGTCATCACACAACGGCATGCCGGGCGGTGACGTCATCGCGCAACGCCAAGCGCTAGGCGTACGCCGTCAAGACGCTGCATACGCCATCGAGATGCTGTGTACGCCCTCAATGCGCCTGCGGGCTGACAGGCTGTTGGCGTGCGGAATTTTCGGACAATGCGGGATTTTCGGAGCCCCGTGCGACGTCGGGACCAGCCCCGAACAGCTCCATACGCCTCCGTGCTTGGAAGTGGGGCCGGCCCCGCGCGGCCCGTACGCCTCAAGCGACCACATTTGGTCGCGCCAGACGCATGCAATCGCGTGCAAGTGGGACAGGCCCTTAAGCGTTAGTCTTGGTATCATGTTCAGCCTAGGCATTGTGGGCCGAAGGGCCTGTTCTTGTGCTGTACTGTTCTATGTTCTATGTTCTAATTCCTTTGTTCATTTGCTCTTCCTCACAGAAGCATCATGATTTTGTTTAAATGAATTGTGCCCCAACAAACAGCTGAGGCCCCAGTTTAATATGTTTCCTCGTTACTGGGCTGGAACATCACATTGGATTTTTTAATTTTCAAACCTCCAGAGTGTGTTTGAAGCCCATAACCTTCTGTCTCAAACAGAAAGAGTATTACCCCTGAGTTACAGTTAACACAACATGCAATATGCCCTGTAAACTGGCATAATAGATCACCTGTCTTTTTTAGATAATTCATTTTGTTGATGTTAAGCGAATTTTGATAATGCCAATTACATTAAACTCATTCTAATTGACTACACTTTTCATCAAATATTTTGTCAATGTGTCAGCACTGCAATTAAAAACATTTTGCTTCCGAGACATAATATTGAAATCCCAAGCCCTGCAGTGAATATAAATTTAAATTTAGATATTCAGATTTTTCATTGTAAAACTAAAAGATGCCTGTATGTAAAAATAAGATCTTCAGTTGGATCTAATGAGATCCAATTTCATTGTTTTAAATAAATTCTTATATCAAAGTTGACGTCTGCAAGTGGCCCCTCTTCCTCTTCCTCTTCCTCTTCCCCTCACCATTCCCCTCCCCCCCTCGCCACCCCCCTCTCCCTACCTCTACCTCTCCTTCCTTTTTTTCTTTTTCTCTTTTTCTCCCTGACTCTCTCTCTTCCTCTGTCTCTCCCTCCCACCCTCTCTCTATACTCTATCTCTCTATCTATCTATATCTCTCTCTCTCTCGCACACACACACAATTTATCCATCTTTACCTACAGTGATCAACAAATTGGTTTTATATTAATCTCTAATGTATTTAAATGTCCCCACAGGTATGCTATCAAGTTAAGGTTTGCTAAAAATTTGAGTTCACATACATAAAGTAATTGCAGGAGCTAACCAAATACATGGTGAAAGGAAGTAATTTTAAAGCCCATCTTAAATAACGAGGGGTAAGTGACAGAGCAAAGGCATGTGAGAACACAATGGTAATGAAAATGAGGGACGTACATGAAGCCATGTTGGGGAAAAGCGGACAACTAGAAGTATAGGACAAAGGTACACAAAAATGCTGGAGAAACTCAGCGGGTGCAGCAGCATCTATGGAGCGAAGGAAATAGGCAACGTTTCGGGCCGAAACCCTTCTTCAGACTCCTGACTATAGGACTATAGGACAAATGTTGCTATAGGACTATAGGACCAACTTCAGACTATAGGACAAACATTGCAGGAACCAGCTATTTGAGCCTATGCCAGATTTTTAATAGAGCTCTCCAATTAGTCCCACTCTCCTATTCCCATTTGAACAATTCTGCCAAAGAAGGATTTAAGATGGTGGTTGGTTTCAAATCAAGAACGCCGCTTTGTTTTGAATGGTGCTGAGAATTGGTGTAGCTGAATCCATCCATGCAGTCTGGGAACATTGCTGCACTTGCTTGACATCTGTTCTGTAGATAGCTTTGTGGAATTAGGGGATAAGCACCTGTTAAAGAATACCTAATATTTGAATTGCTCCTGTAGCGGAGGTGAGCTACTAGCCCTCGAACGTCTTTATTTGACTTGCTCCAGTAGCCATGATGTTTACTGTTGGGTCAGATGAGCTTCTAATCAACCATGACCTCCCAGGATATTAATGGGGTGGGTGTTCAATGATGGTAAAGTCACTGAATGTTAAGGAAATATAAAAATACACAAAATGCTGGAGCAACACAGAGGGTCAAGCAGCATCGCTGAAGAAACTGGATGTGTGACATTTCGGGTCAGAATTCTTCAGAAGATGGGGCCCAACCAAAAACGTCACCTATCCATGTACTCCAGAGATGCTGCCTGACCCACTGAGTTACTCCAGCACTTTGTGTTCTTTTGTGTAAACCGGCATCTGTAGTTCCTTATTTCTATATTGTTGGAAACATGGGTCAGTTCTGTTATCCATTCCTACACACTCCTTAACAAATAGATGCAGGAAAAATTTTCCCAATGTTGGGCGAGTCCAGAACCAGGGGCCACAGTCTTAGAATAAAGGGGAGGTCATTTAAGACTGAGGTGAGAAAAACCTTTTTCACCCAGAGAGTTGTGAATTTATGGAATTCCCTGCCACAGAGGGCAGTGGGGGCCAAGTCACTGGATGGATTTAAGAGAGAGTTAGATAGAGCTCTAGTGGCTAGTGGAGTCAAGGGGTATGGGGAGAAGGCAGGCACGGATTATTGATAGGGGACAATCAGCCATGATCACAATGAATGGCGGTGCTGGCTCGAAGGGCCGAATGGCCTCCTCCTGCACTTATTTTCTATGTTTCTATGTTTCTACATGAGTTATACGAATAGAATTTGGTTCTTCTCACCCCAAGTCTGAATATTGCCCCAGCCTAGATGTTTACATGCAGACATGGGCAGTTTTTAAATGATAGATTTGGGATAGAACTGAGTGTACTGGAATTATCAGCAATCAGCTCTCACTTCTGACTGCATGATAGAGGAATAATTATTGATGAAGCAGCTGAAGATAGTTAGCCTCAGCCATCGCTCTATGGAACTCCTGCAGCGTTGAGAAATAGCTTGGTTCCTTTCTCAATTTTACAGACCGCAAGTTGAACCTTGAAACATGTGAATTGAATTAAGATTGGGACAAGATTTGAGTTGCTGCTAACTTTCCTAAAATCATTACAATTTGGACTGAAATAAAGAATATTGACCGAACAAAAACTGCAACAAGCAAACTGAATGCCAAATTGATAGCGATAAATCAAAGTGGATCTTTTTCCCCAGAGTGGATATATCCAAGCTTAGGGGGCAGAGTTTTAAGGTGAGAGGGGCAAATTTTAAAGGAGAGGTGTGGGGTTAAGTTTCTTTAGTAGCAGAGCTAGGTAGGTTTCTGGAACAAGCTGCCAGGAGTGGTGGTCGAGGCAGTTATGATAGTGGTGTTTAAGGGACTTTCCTAAACCTCTACAGGTGCACGGTAGAGAGCATTCGGACAGGTTTCATCGTTGCCTGGTTCGGCAACTTAAACATCCAGGAGCGATAAAGACTGCAAAATGTTGTGGCCACTGCCCAATCCATCACCGGCTTTGACCTCCCCACCGTCGAAGGGATCTATCGTAGTCACTGCCTCAAAAAGACAGCCAAAATCATCAAGGACCCACATCATCCTGGCCACGCACTCATCTCACCACTGCCATCAGGAAGAAGGTACAGGAACCTGAAAACTGTAATGTCCAGGATCAGGACCAGCTTCTTCCCTACAGCCATCAGGCTATTAAACACAACAAGGAATTAGCTCTGAGCTCTGAACTGCAAAATACTATATTATTATTGCACTATATTTGTTATTTATTGCACTTTTTCTTTTTTTCTCTTCCCCCGTTATGTACTATGTTTACATATTCACATATTCTATTGTGCTGCAGCAAGTAAGAATTTAATTGTCCCATCCGGGACATATGACAATAAAACACTCTTGACTTGACTTTTAGAAAGGCACATGGATGTGCAGAGAATGAAAGGCTATGAATCATGTGCAGGCACACGAGATTAGTTAACCTCAGCATCATGCTAGCCACAGATATTGTAGGCCGGAGGGCCTGTTCATCTGCTAAACTGTGCTTTGTTCTATGTTCTATGTTAAGGCTGAACAAAGTTGCTGGGCAAAATGATAGTATTGAGGGATGTTCAAGAGGGTACCCCAAGCTTAGTGTTAAGGGCTTGGAGGGCAACTATGTCACAGCTGGGGGAGAAGAAAGGAAAATGTTTGGAAGAAATTGGATCTGGAGAAATGACAAGGTGCAGGTAGGAAGACATTTAAAAGTGAGTATGACACTTAGGGATCAGGAACTGATGGGAGTCACAAAGCAGAATTGATCAGTGAATGGCATTAAATGCACGGTGAGATTTGGGTAGCAGTTTGGCAAGAACTGAATTTTATGGAGGTTACAGTAGATCAATGGAGTTAGGCCAGGGCAGCATTTGAACTTGAGATTGGAGGCATGTATTATGGGGGTTTCAGAAAAACATTAGTTATGGCAGGAGCAAAAAGAAACAATGTCAAAAATGTAGAAGATAGCAAGCTGCATGGGAGAAGATGTAGATTTGGATTCTCAGCAGAGGACAAGTAGAAACACAACAGGTCAAATCAATCTCATTCAATCCAAGATGGTGGCCAAAGAGATAATGATAACCAGTAGGTAGACACAAAAAGCTGGAGTAACTCAGCGGGACAGGCAGCATCTCTGGAGGAGGCCCAGGACAGAAAGGTCAGATTGGGAATGGGAGGGGAAGTTAAAGTGCTGAGCAACTGGAAGATCAGGTAGGTTAAGATGGACTGAGCGGAGGTGTTCAGCAAAACCTGCGCTTGGTCTCGCCAATGTACAGAAGTTGACACCTGGAACAGCGGATACAGTAGATGAGGTTGGAAGAGGTGCAAGTGAACCTCTGCATCACCTGAAAAGACAGTCGGGGTCCTTGGATGGAGTCGAGGGGGGAGGTAAACGGACAGTTGTTGACTTTCCTGCGGTTGCAGGGGAAAGTACCTGGGGAGGGGGTGGTTTGGGTGTGAAGGGACGAGTTGACCAGGGAGTTGCGGAGGGAACGTCTCTGCGGAAACATAGAAACATAGAAACATAGAAATTAGGTGCAGGAGTAGGCCATTCGGCCCTTCGAGCCTGCACCGCCATTCAATATGATCATGGCTGATCATCCAACTCAGTATCCCGTACCTGCCTTCTCTCCATACCCTCTGATCCCCTTAGCCACAAGGGCCACATCTAACTCCCTCTTAAATATAGCCAATGAACTGGCCTCGACTACCCTCTGTGGCAGGGAGTTCCAGAGATTCACCACTCTCTGTGTGAAAAAAGTTCTTCTCATCTCGGTTTTAAAGGATTTCCCCCTTATCCTTAAGCTGTGACCCCTTGTCCTGGACTTCCCCAACATCGGGAGCAATCTTCCTGCATCTAGCCTGTCCAACCCCTTAAGAATTTTGTAAGTTTCTATAAGATCCCCTCTCAATCTCCTAAATTCTAGAGAGTATAAACCAAGTCTATCCAGTCTTTCTTCATAAGACAGTCCTGACATCCCAGGAATCAGTCTGGTGAACCTTCTCTGCACTCCCTCTATGGCAATAATGTCCTTCCTCAGATTTGGAGACCAAAACTGTACGCAATACTCCAGGTGTGGTCTCACCAAGACCCTGTACAACTGCAGTAGAACCTCCCTGCTCCTATACTCAAATCCTTTTGCTATGAAAGCTAACATACCATTCGCTTTCTTCACTGCCTGCTGCACCTGCATGCCCACTTTCAATGACTGGTGTACCATGACACCCAGGTCTCGCTGCATCTCCCCTTTTCCTAGAAAGCAGAAAGGGGTGGAGAATGGAAGATGTGGCCAGTAGTGGGATCCTGTTGGAGGTGGCGAAAGTTTGAGGATTATATGCTGTATAACCAGTACTTGTGTGGGAATAATGATAATTTAATTGTCCGTTCTGTCCTTAAATGGAAGAAATTGTAAGTCACTTAAGAAATGAATATTAGTCAGGGAACTAAAATAGCCAGAGTTGCACGCAGGATGCTGCCTATAAATAAGGAGAAAGGCAGTGTGCGTCGATCGCATTAAAACATTCAGCGATACTGCAGTATTCTGCTAGATGTCAAAACATGTTTTCAGGACATTTTTTAGTACAGAAATGTGGGCAGAACCCAATGAAAAGGATTGAAACGCAGTTGTGCAAATAATTGGCGCAAATCTTTGAGGCAACAACAAATTCAAAGCAGCAGAAGAGGCACAAGAAAAAGTGGTAGTATTGTATTGTATTGTATTCAAATTTATTGTCATTGTCTCAGTTAGAGACAACGAAATGAATTTCCCTTACAGGCAGTATCATAAAAATAAAAATAAATAAATAATAATAAATAATAAAACATATTAAAAATAAAATAGAATTTAAAAAAAAGCACAAACACAGAAAGTCCACGACACAACATAACACAGTGGCACCAAGGTGAGGAAGGCACCATAGTCCAGCCAGCCTCCCCTCCGTTCTTCCCAAATGTTCACTCGTGGTCGAGGCCTTCCTAGCACCCGCAGTCGCCGCCCCGGGTGGCCCGATGTTTAGGCCCGCACGCCGGGCTGGTGGAACGCCGACGCCGAACCCCGACGGTGAACATCCTCCTCCTCAGCGGCCCGGACCTCCTGATCAGCCGCCTCCCGCAGCTCCCGAGTCCGCAGCTCCCGAGTCCGCAGCTGCCGAGCCGGGCAGAGTCGCAGGCCGAGCCGGGCAGAGTCGCAGGACCCCGCGCTGTCCATCAGCGCCGCCCGCGTTGGGAGCCCGCAAACCGCAGCTCCATGATGTCGGTGCCGCAGGTCCAGCACTCCGGGCTCCAGACGGCGATCCCCGGTAAGGCATCGCCAGCCCCGCGATGTTACAGCGCTGTCCTGCCGCTGCTGGAGCTCTGGTCGATCCCGGCAGGAAAGGCCGCGCCAATCCAGTAGGTAGGCCGCTGGGGGGGGGGGGGGGCGAGGACGCGACTCGAATAATAGTCGCGACTGCACCAGGAAGCGGCTGAAGGACGGTATCCCCCGCACCGTGCCCTCTTCCCCCACATAAAAACACAAAAAAAACACAAAAAAACACACTTTTACATAACTAAATAAACAAAAAAACAAAAAGATACCGGGCTGTAGGTGGAGGCTGCTGGCACCAGCGCCACCGGAAGTACAACACCGGAAGTTTGCAAGCATAGAGGAATTAGGACAATCATTGTCGAAGCAGGAGCTGATCAGCTTCATTCTGAAAGACTGAGAGATCCCTGACAGTGATGATGAAACGATATCAGGAATTTTTACAGTAGGTGAGTAGTTGTGATAGGGAAGTTTTATAATCAGCTTGGGAATGGTGCCAAATGGGCAACAGAGATTGGTTTCTCGGACAACTTGACGTCAGAAAGCTCAGGAAGATAAATAGCACAATGTTATGGTAGTTGGTGTCTTAAAGCCCTGTCCCACGGTACAAATTCATTCCATGAGCTCACCCGAGTTTTAAAAAAATCAAACTCGTGGTAAGTACGGAGAATGAACGCAGCGGATACGTCGGAGCTCGGGGACGTCTCTTAGCGGCTCGTTACGCGAACGGCAGGTACTCGGGAAGACCCGCAAACGGCTGGTAAGCACGGGAAGACTCGTGAAGATTTTTCAACATGTTGAAAAATGTCCACGAGAGCCCCGAGTACCGACGAGTGGCCATTACCGTAAATCTCCGAGTTCGAATCAGGGCAAACTCGGGAGAGCTCTTGGAATAAACTCGTACCATGGGACAGGGCTATTAGTATAGGTAGAGCCTGTGGGGAAAGAGAAGGCGAGATACAGCGTCAACAAAAAAAGTTCATGTACTCCTTAAGCATGTTGGGGACATTGGGCAATGACGTATGAAGTACAAAGTGCTGGAGTAACAATAGACAATAGACAACTCAGCGGGTCAGGCAGCATCTCTGGCCAACATGGATAAGTCATGTTTCAGGTCGGGGGCCTCCTTTAGACTTATTTTGGTAGGGAGGAGGCAGAAAACCGGGGGAGAGGAGGGGCAGTACAAGGCTTGGCACTTAATAGGTGGATGCAGGTGACGAGGTTTTTGATAGGCAGCCGGTTAAACAAAGGCCCAAGATGAAAGGACAGAATGTGTGAGACACAAGGATTGAAGAGTTGTGAATTGTGAAGCTGGAAGAAGGAATGTAGGTGGAAGAGGAGGTGAGGGGAAAACAGGTGTGAAGTTAGATGGGACACAGGGGAGATGGGGGTGGGGGCAGTTGGTAATTATCTAAAATTGGAGAATTCAAAGTTCATACTACTTAGAAAACTGTTGTAAACTACTCAAGCAGGTGCTGTTAGGGGTGCGAGTAGCTCTTGCCAGAGGTCTTGCCGAGTCAGCGTGGTGTGGATGAGTCAATGGAAGGGAGGCTGGTTTGTATGATGGTCTGGGCTATGTCCCCAACTCTCTGCAATTTCCTGAGATTGGATGGAACAGTTCCCAAACCATGCTGTGATACATCCTGATAAGATGCTTTCTAAGGCGCATCTGTAGAGGTCGGAAAGGGTTGTTGGGATTATGCCAAACTTCCTAAGCCTTCTAAGGAAGTAAAGACATTGGTGTGCTTTCTTGTCCATAGCTTTGATGTGGCTGGTCCGTGACGAATTGCTGGTGATAGTTGTACCTAGAAGTTGAAGGTTTTGACCATCTCCACTGCTTTGCTTCCTGAAGTCAATCACCATTTCCTTTGTCTTGCTGGCATTGATGGAGAGATTTGAAGAATAGTCCCGACCCAAAACGTCACCTATCCATTTTCTCCAGAAATGCTGCCAGAGTTACTCCAGCATTTTGTGTCTATTTTTGAGGGAGAGGTTGGTGTCTTGGCACCGCTTTACAAGGTTCTCAACAAGAGTGCCACCTAAACATGCACAAACTTACCTGTCCCTTCACGCACCTCCTGTTCCTTTTGTAGGAAGAGTCTACAGTCTCCACAATGGCCTCCTAAGTTCCCTAAGAAAACAGAACTGGGGTGGAAGGAAGGTACTTTTGATTCTGATGAACAGCCTAAGAAGAAGAAAATAAGGTTAAGAATAAAATTGAAAATGCTGCATCTTTTCCAAGAATAATGATTAGATAACTACAGAATTTTATGTGAACAATAATGTAATTTCAGGATCGTAGTAGGATATTTACAAATATCAATCTGCTTAATGATAAACCTTTAACAGTCGTACGTCCCAGTTTGTCTACTCAAAAAGGTGAGCCAACATCCCTATCACTTTGAATCAGTTTTCGTTCGAATATTCAGCATTATAATTCGATGATTTACTTTAAGATGTACAGTATGTATGGTGAAACTTCAAAGAAAACAAGCACTTGTCTGCCACAAGCACCATATTCAAACCAGACTCTCCAAATTACACACATTCTTCTTCATTCACTCCAGACGCCCCAAATTATTTTGTTCCCTCTCAGACGGACTTTCCGAAACTCCACCATTATCTTAGAGGGTTACAAGATGTAGGGGTTTTTTTTCACATCGGGGTTAACATTGTGAACTCTGAGGTAGAAATTTAGACCTGTTGATTGGCGAGATAGAGTTAAAGCACATCTCATGGCTTTTATCCCGTTTGTCTACTTTGCAAGCTTCCCCTCAATCCTGTTTCTCATTGCCTCTGTAATTACTGCAGTTAACAAGGAACAGAAAATATAAAGACCTGGTCTAAATAGGACAATGATTAAAAGATATAATGGCAGGAGTACTCTGTTGACGAACCTGATGCATCTTTGCAGAATAATCTATGCTTATCCCAAATATGGCAACATCGTTAAACAATTACCATGAAAATAATGCAGCCATACATTTTTTCAAGGTTGTGTGAGGAACTCTTCTTAATGTTTGCCGCTTCCAGCTTCTTAGAACATGATTCCTGGACTTTGAAATCTGCGTGCCTGACTAGCTTGGAGGGACAAGCATAAGGAGCTCAATTAGCTTCGCAGATACGCCTGCCTCTGGGTAAAGACTTAGCCTGGTTAGTGGACTTTAATCATTGCCTATTATTAAATTCAGAATCCCGCTACATTGTATTTGCTGAATGACTTGCAGCTTCATATAATTGACAAAATGCAGCTTCCCTGATATTTTCAGCTGGGATCAATTTCTTTTTTTGTTGCGTATATAGAATAGTAAATTACTAAACCAAGCCAGGAAGTGAGCACCTACCCATTGATGTTTATGCAAAGAAATAATGACATTTTCTGATTTTGCGAATCGATTAAGTATACTTTATCAACTGTTTTTAAAAGTGTGGCTCTGCAAAAACAGGAAAGCTTCACAAGCCACAGTATATCGGTACAAACAAACCATGCATTGATGATCTGCATCAACAGCTTAGGGCAAAACCACCAGCACTTCTACCAGTAGCTCTTTGAAGTGACTGATATGATCTTTTTGACCAGGCTTATATGTTGCTTAAGAAGATTCTACTTTTCTTTTAATCCTGTAGTTCTGTTGATAAAGTAACACCACACCAGGGAAATATTTCTTCCTTCTTCCCTATTCCTAACCCCATTATTCCCCAAGCTTTTTATGAAGTAAGTCATCCCTTAATCTTCTGTATTCAAGGCAAAAACAGTGCACAAAATTGACAAATGATAAACCACTCTCCTCTGTGCCAGACTCACATGTAGCTTGTAGATAACTCAATACAGGATAAACATTTGGGGATAAGCCATTGATTCTACAAATAAAAGTAAAGGAATCTTATATGGATGGAAAGAAAATAATTCCAAAGCGCTAATGATTTTTTGTACAGTATGACATAACAATGAACAGATTTCTAATGGTCACATTAAAAATAAGACCAGTAGTGAACAATTACAGGAAACTGCTTCAACTTCATTTAGAATAATCTGCACAATTTAAGCCACACCACATCATAAAATGTTATGGAAATGTCATGGTTTTCATGATTGTGCAATTGCTAGCTCTGAATTCCAATTATCTAATATGTTCCTACTTTCAAGCATTTTCTGGGTAGCTTTTGGTAAACAAACCCAGGGATGACTCTGCTTAATCCCAATGTTGAGCAGAACAACATTAACCCTCTAGAATATAGAATAGTACAGCACAGGAACAGGCCCTTCAGCCCACAATATATGTGCTGAACATAATGCCAAGACCAACAATCACCTGCCTGCAAATGATCCAATACCCTCTATTCCTTGCTCAACCATGTGCCTATCCAAAGTACCTTAAATGCTATTATCATACCAGCCTCCACTACCACTCCTGGCAAGACACTCCAGGAACCAACCACCCTCAGTGTAAAAAAAACTTGCCCCACATATCTTTAAACTCTGCCATCTCACCTTAAAGCCACACCTTCTAGTATTTGATATTTCCATCCTAGAAAAAAAGATACTGACTGTCTACCCTATCTATGCATTTCATCATTGTTTGCACCAATCTCCCCTCAACCTCCAGCATTCCAGTAAAAAACAATCTGAATCTGTCCAAACACTCCCTGTAGCTAACGCCTCCTAATCCAGGTATCATTTCAGTAAACCTTTCCCCCTTTCTAAAGCATCTACACCCTTCCTGTATTAGGGCAACTAGAACTGCAGGCTCGAAGGGCCGAATGGCCTACTCCTGCACCTATTTTCTATGTTTCTATGTTTCTATGCATACAATACTCCAAACGGGGCAAATCTAAAATTCTATAAAGCTTCATCATGAATTTCTGACTTATTCTCAATGCCCCAATCAATGAAGACAAGCAGTACATATGCTTTCTTTACCACTCTATCCACTCGTGTTGCCACTTTCAGGGAGTTAGGTACTTGGATCCCAAGAGGCCTCCCTACATCAATGCTGTTAAAGCTCTTGCCACTAATTGTATTTGGTTCCCTCACATTCGACCTCCCAGAGTGCAACGTCTCACACTAACCAGGATTAAACTCCACCTGCCATTTCCCCACCTATTTCCATCGCTGATCTGTATACTTTGACAGCCTTCCTCACAGTCTGCGACCCCAGCAATTCTTGAGGAATGACGGCGAAGGATTTTATTTTTACAAGTGGGTGAGTTCCTGTAACCTTGCATCAAGCAATGTAGGAAGCAGACGGTGACCTTAATCAAACTGTGAAGCTGTGGTTCACTGCTGTTCACAGTTAGTGCTAAAACATTGTGGGCATTGGCTCTCCATGTTACCTGACAAAGAAGCCCATGGCTTACTCTGCTCCCATGGCACAGATACAGAAAGCTATAGTGATGCCCAAATCATATCAATCCTCAACGCTTTATGAGAACAGGTTTTGCCTAAAATGCTATGTTCATTTATCAATTATCATTTGTACCTATGAAAACATACCACATTTGGATGTAGTGTAAACATATTACCTCTTTTTTTAATAATCCCTGTTGTAGATATTGAATGTTACAACATAAATTATTGCAAATATTAATTTTCTACCACGTTATCAACATTTTGTTTTTTAACATTTAATAAATATATATATATATTATAATAAATTATAATAAATATTGGCCAGATCTGTTTTTATGTTCTTTAACACATTTGTAATTGTGTGAGGAGCAGTGGCATTTCAGTGGTTAGGTGATAAACACTTCAGGAGTAAAGTCAGAGAGGTCCACAATGGCCCAGGCGAGTCTTGGCATGGTTAAAGGGTCAGTGATCGAGGGAAGCTGTCTGTTCTTCCTGTGGGTCAGCTGGGTACCAGGTGCAGAGCAATGCCATCTGCAGCAAACATACCTGCAGGCAAACTAGCTCAGAGGAATGGCACTGCCCTCTGTTGGCACTCTTACATGTTACTGTTGGTCAGCACTGTGAACACAATGATCAGAGAGGTGACCCACCCATGGTCTAGCAAGGATTATTCTTGCAGTTCTTGCCCCTTGGTATATATGGCAGCAATTGCCAAGTATCTGTGCACCTCTGAACTCCAACTTTCTGCTGCATTTACCATTTACCTCTCTGCCCCCTCTCTCCCCCCCTCGGCATTAGGGCAATCATGAATCAGACATAGGTTTAAGGTGAGTGAAGAAAGATTTAGTGGGATTCTGAGGGTGTTGGGTATATGGAATGAGCTGCCGGAGGAGGTAGTTGAGGCAGAAATTATAACAACAATTAAAAGGCATCCGGACATGGTGATGGATGGGGACATTTTAGAGGGATATAGGCCAAATGCAAGCAGGTAGGACTAGTGAAAATGGCGCATCTTGGCCAGCATGGGTATGCTAGACCGAAGGCCCTGTTTCTACATTCTATGACTATGACTCTATTTTCCAAAAGTCAGATCAACAATTGCAGCCATACCCCACCTGTTGTGATTCCCAGGTAAGCAGATTCCCTTTAAATCTCCCTTCACTCACCTTAAACCTGTGTCCTCTGATTGTAAGTAAGCAAGATCATTTTGATGCATCAAGACCATAGCTCCATCGTCAATTGTAAATTGTATCTTGACCGGGTGGCCCTTGTTAAAACAGAAATTAACATGAAACAAGAGTGACTAGGAAAATCAGGCACAAAGTGCTGGAGTACTCAGCGGGTCAGGCAGCATTTCTGGAGAATATGGATAGGTGACGTTATGGATCTGAAGAAGGGTCCTGATCCGAATTGTCACCTATCTATGTTCACCAGAGATGCTGTTTGACCTCCTGGGTCAGGAGGTAGGATGAGATACAAATGGATTATCCCAACTCACCCTGCACAAAAAGTTGACAAAATATGTTGAAGAGAAGTTCTGTAACAGTGTAAGCTTCCTACCCAGTCAAAAAAAAAAAGATGCATTGAATCTCAATCTTCTCTGATCCCCACTGGAATGCTTTCATTGTTTCTGCCACTTAGCTGCACAGCACACTGGAAAGACTGTCAGCACTCAAAGGCACAGTCCCCTGCCAGCCCGACACCATAGGCACACAGTCAATAGACAATAGACAACAGGTGCAGGAGTAGGCCATTCGGCCCTTCGAGCCATTCAATGTGATCATAGCTGATCATCCCCAAACAGTACCCCGTTCCTGCCTTCTCCCCATATCCCCTGACTCCGCTAACAGTCTATCAACAGGGCAGCACAGTGGCACTGCAGGGAGTGCTGCTACCTCACAGCTTCAATTCGACGTTCATACCGCTGAGTTGTAAGCTGCCCAAGCGAAATATGAGGTGCTGCTCCTCCAATTTGTTTGCGGCCTCACACTAGCAATGGAGGAGGCCCAGGACAGAGAGGACAGAATGGGAAGGGGGGTTAAAGTGGTTAACAACCGGCCAATCCAGTAGGCCTCGGCGGACTGTGCAAGTGTTCAGCCAAACGTCCACAGAGTCTCCGCTTGATGTCGCCTATTTGTTCCAATGTTCCTATTTGTTTTTTAAAGAATGGCACGGCCCTGTCCAGTCGCTGTTGTGGCAGCTCCGCGAAAATTGTGTGTGTTTTATTTTCATTTCACTGCACATCTCCTATGTGTATGTGACGAATAAACTTGACTTGACTTGACTTGACAATGCAGGAATGCTCCTGGAATTGGCAGGCTGCAGATATGGATTTCACTCGGTATTCCACAGTGGTGGTTTCCAGAAGGTAGAGATGTTTGAAGGGAGCAGCCCCAAGGTGATTGCAAGCACAGTGGCGCAGCAGTAGAGTTGCTCCTTACAACGCCAGAGCCCGGGGTTGATCCTGATCTCGGGTGCTGTCTGTCCAGAGTTTGTACGTTCTCCCTGCAGCAGAACAACAGACATGTAGCCATGTTCTCTAGCTATGTGCAGCAAAAACATGGTTTTAAAGTAATTAGATAGCTTTGAGTTAAAGTTTGTTCAATTCACATGAAGGGAGGAGTGAAATGAGCTGGACTATTTATATTCCACTTGCTACTTTAATATTCAGATCACCTGGTGTATTTACAGGAAAAATCTCTTCTGATAAAGTGCAGAATCAAAGTGTCATGTAGCACAAACGTGCCCTTCGGCCCACCATGTCCATGCTAGCCATTGTACTTACCTAGACTTTAGTCTAGTATAGTTTAGAGATACAGTGCAGCCCACCGAGTCCATGCCTACTGGCAATCCCCTCACACTCACACTATCCTACACACACTAGGGACAATTTACAATTACACCAAGCCGATTAACCTACAAACCTGTATGTCTTTGGAGTGTGGGGGGGAACCTGAAATTCAAGAGAAAACCTACGCAAGTCACGGGGAGAACTTACAAACTCCATACACACAAACAAGCATAGTCAGGATCGAACCCAGGTCTCTGGCGCTATAAGGCAGCAACTCTACTGCTGCGTCACTGTGCTGCCCAAACATTGTCTGATTTACCCACACTTGGCCTGTAACCTTCTATGCTTCACAACGCAAGCTTGTCTAAATGCTTCTTATATGTAGCAAGAGCCTCTATCTCCATTACCTCCTCAGGCAGCATCTTCCAGTTTCCAGCCACTCTCAATGTGAAAGAATTCCCTCTCAGATCCTTCCTGTTTCACAGCAAGAATGCTGTTAGAGGTGGCCGACCACAGCTATGAATATTCCATTCCCTATTCTCTGCTAGTAGTTCCAGAAGGAGGAGGTGTTCACAAGAGAGCCTCAGGACATTGCAATTACCCAGCAGTCAGATTCCCATGCTTAATATGCAAGTCCATACCTATTGATAGATCATGGTTCGTTCGCTCGCTCCTGTGTCAGATGATGTAGATAGATCATGGTAACCCTGTGTAACAGAAAATAAAAGCACAATCTATATATTGCTATATCAAGGACTGTATATATAACGACAGAAAGCGGTGATATGCATCTGTGTGTGTATATATATCTATATAATTAAAAGTCTCATCTTGACCACTTACTGTCTGCGCTGTAAATTGATTTTAGAAAAAACGCTACCATATATCGCAGGACTATACAACCCCAGATGACTGGACGTGACTCAGTCTCTCTGCAAGATCTCAAGGGAGAGGCCACGACTCATTCTAAGCTGGGAATCAACTGAACTGTGAGTCTGCAATGTACTTGAATAAATTATTTGTTAGCCCTTGAAATGAGTTGTTTGGCCTGCTGCCCTGCCTGTACTTGAAACTGCATTGCTTTATTAGATCATCGCTCATTTCGTGACTTCCGCTTAGTGGACAGGTTGCGCTGATTGCGTAATTTCCGGTGAGTGCAGAGGTCGCGCAGATTGTGGAAGTGCCGCTGACTGCGGAAGCCCCAAAGTGGAGAGCCGCGCTGAGCCATGTGAGTAAATTCAAGAGGGTTTACTGCCATATATATGGTGTGTGTGTGAGTGTATGTGTTTGTGAGTGTATGTGAGTGTCTGTGTGTGTGTGTGTGTGGCTGTGTGTGTGAGTGTGTGAGTGCGTGTGTGTGTGTGAATGTGTGAGAGTGAGCGTATGTGGGTGTGAGTCAGTGTGTGTGAGTCAGTGTGTGTGAGTGAATGTGTGTGTGAGTGTATGTGTGTGTGAGTGTATGTGCTTGTGTGTGTGTGTTTGTGTGAGTGTGTGTGTGTGTGTGTGTGAGTGTCTGTGTGTGTGTGTGTGTGTGTGTGTGAGTGTGAGTGTGTGTGTCTGTGTGTGTGTGTCTGTGTGTGTGTGAGTTTCTCTGTGTGTGTGAGTGTGTGTGAGAGTGAGTATGTGTGTGTGAGTGTATGTCTTTGTGTGTGTGTGTGTGTGTGTGTGTGTGTGTATGTCTTTGTGTGTGTGTGTGTGTGTGTGTGTGTGTGTGTGTGTGTGTGTGTGTGTGTGTGTGTGTGTGTGTGTGTGAGTGTCTGTGCGTGTGAGTGTCTGTGTGTGTGTCTGTGAATGTGTGTGAGTGTCTGTGTGTGTGTATGTGAATGTATGTGTGTGTGTGTGAGTGTCTCTATGTGTGTGAATGTGTGTCTGTGTGAGTGTGTGTGTATGAGTGTCTGTGTCTGTCTATGAGTGTCTGTGTGTGTGAGTGTATGTGTTTGTGAGTGTATGTGTGTGAGTGTCTGTGTGTGTGAGTCTGTGTGTGTGAGTCTGTGTGTGTGAGTCTGTGTGTCTGTGTGTGTGTGAGTGTCTGTATGAGTGTCTGTGTCTGTCTATGAGTGTCTGTGTGTGTGAGTGTCTGTGTGTGTGAGTGTCTGTGTGTGAGTGTGTGAGTGTGTGAATGTGTGTGTCTGCGTGTCTGTGTCTGTGTGTCTGTGTGTGAGTGTGTCAGTGTGTCTGCGTGTGAGTATCTGCGTGTGAGTGTATGTGTGAGTGTCTGTGTGTGTGTGTGTGAGTGTCTATGTGTGTGAGTGTGTATGTGTGAGTGTCTGCATGTGTGTGTATATGCGAGTGTGTGTGTGAGTCTGTGTGTGTTAGTGTGTGTGTGTGTGAGTGTATATGTGTGTGAGAGTGTGTATGCGTGTGTGCGTGCGTGAGTGTGTGAGTGTATGTGTGTGTGTGAGTGTATGTGTGTGTGTGAGTGTACGTGTGTGAGTATTTGTGTGGTGGAGGGTGTGTGTGTGTGGTGGAGGGTGTGTGTGTGTGTTTGGTGGAATGTACATGTGGTGGAGTGTGTGTGTGTGTGGTGGAGGGTGTGTGTGTCTGTGTGTTGGAGGGTGTGTGTGTATGTGGTGGAGGGAGTAGATTGATCATGCATGTGAACCAATCACACATAAGCCAGCATCACTAACTCCACCCCACTATAACGCTTATACTAACACTCGTTCCCGGCACTGCCAGTTCGAGCAGCTAGGATGCACTGACAACCTGTCGTCCTCAATGCTGTTAAGTTTTTAGTGCTCATTAAAGATGTGTTTAAATCATACACTGTCTGTGGCACATGTTTACAGAGGGTGTGTTTGTGTGTGTGTGGTGGAGTGTATGTGTGTGGTGGAGTATATGTGTGTGTGTGAGTGTGTGTGAGTGGGTGTGTGAGTGTGAGTGTGTATGTGTGAGTGTGAGTGTATGTGTGAGTGTGTGTGAGTGTGTGTGAGTGTGTGAGAGAGTGTATATGTGTGTGAGAGTGTGTATGCATGTGTGCGTGCGTGAGTGTGTAAGTGTACACTCACACACCCTGGTGGAGGGTGTGTGTGTGTTTGGTGGAGGGTGTGTGTGAGTGTGATGGACGGTGTGTGTGTGTGTGTGTGTGGTGGAGAGAGTGTGTGTGTGTGTGGTGAAGGGTGTGTGTATGTGTGTGGTGGAGGGTGTGTGTGCGTGGTGGAGTGTGTGTGTGTGTGGTGGAGGGTGTGTGTGTGGTGGTGTGTGTGTGTGTGCTGGTGGGTGTGTGTGTGTGGTGGAGGGTGTGTGTGTGTTTGTGTGGTTGAGGGTGTGTGTGTGTGGTGGAGGGTGTGTGTGTGTGTGTGTGTGTGTGTGTGTGTGTGGTGGAGGGTGTGTGTGTGTGGTGGAGGGTGTGTGTGTGTGAATTTGCTGGCCTACACTCTGCTTGAAGTGCTGTGACATTGGATTCGCTGCCTGTGCTCTGCTCGAAGTGCTGTGACATTGGATATGCTGCCTGTACTCTGAATGATGACTTTTGAGGTAAATTCTCAGATTTTCTTTGTTAAAATTTGACCGCTCAATCTCTCCATATTAAAATTGTCTCTTTTTTTATGAACAGCATGGAGACAAAAAGAGAGTGAGCAACAGAACGCAACAAGAGACACAACAAGAAAGATCTGAACTTAATAAATCAAGTTTAACATTTAAATTGTTGTTATATTTTAAGTCATTCACATTTTAAACTTTAATAAATCCTTTTTCCACTTTGCCAGCCTGCGTGTTCTTTATCACAATGGGTACCTAATAGGCAGGAATGGCTGCGCTGTCGGAGAGCCACTAAGAGTGCATGGGGGGGAGGTTGAGGTGAGATGGACTGAATGCATGGGGTGGGGGGGAATGGCAAGGAGCAGAGTGGGGGGGGGGGGGGGGGGGTTACTGAGTGAACTGCCACCACACCAGCCATAAGTGACTGGACTGCCTGCCCACCAGCCATGAGTAAGTGAACTGCCAGCCCACCAGCCATGACTCACTGAACTGCAAGTCCAAGAATCTATTCAGTCCACAATGTCCATACTAGCCCTCTGGAAACCAGTCCCTTCAGCCCACAACACCCATACTAGTGCTCCAGAGATCCACGCAAGGATAGACTTTCCTCCTTCATTGCTGTGATCTAAAAAAATATGAAAATGTCTAAAATTGATTATCCATCCTCTCCCTCTACTCTCTCACAGAGTCTGTCACCTGTTTTCAACAGAATTTCTGGCAGTTTCAGAGCTGCCAGCCTGCCAGGCCTGAGTGACTGAGCTGCCAGGCCTCAGTGACTGAGCTGCCAGCCCAATATTCCATTCGGACCACAATGTCCATATTAGCCCTCTGGAAACCAGCCCCTTCGGCCCACAACACCCATACTAGTGCTCCAGAAAGTCCCCCCCCCACTCCCCCACTGGCCAGCAATATTGGAATTGGTGGAGAGGTGGAATATTATGTTGGGGGACCAGCCCTCCCGTGTGAAGCTGGGACCCAACGGTATATATACTGTATATATGTGTGTGCAGTTACCTCTCACCTTATTCCCCTGTCCTCTTGTTTTAGGCACTCCCACAGATGGAAAAAGATTCTTATTACCTCCCATATCCCTCATAATTTTGTTTACCTTTGTCAGGTCCCCTCTCAGCCTCTGTCCTTCCGAAGAAGACAAATTTAGCCCATCCAGTCCCTCCTCATAACTGAATAGAGGTTCTGACCCTGACCAATCTTATCTTCTTTATCACGCTGAGAATCATAAGGTGACATTCTGTTCTCAAAGGTGTCTCAAGCACTGCAGGACATGTCACCTTCAGTGCCGCACTGTGTAGAGACTGATTACGTGCAATGAAAAGTCTGACACCTCATCCCTTCAGTCACACTTCAGTGGCTTGCTGCTTGAAGTGATGCCACTTACCTTTTTTCAATCTGCTCATTTCTAAAGTGATTGGTGTGGTCCTGTGCCAGAAAACTTAAACAGTAATGCTCCCTCTGCTCTGTGAAAATGACGGCCTAATGTCGAGTGGAGTCATTAGTGAACCCTTTCAGTCAGTAATCTGACACTCGTTTTGCCCAACAGCATATCTGTTCCTTGACAGGACCCAGCCCCACTTAACATTGCTCCAGGCACAAATAATAAGCTGTCACTAGAATTTTTTTAAAGATTATTTTTTCTAGTGTGGTCCTCTTATCTTTCCCTCGTCTTCAAAGTGCTAATTGTAAACATCGGCAAGCCTGTTCAATACACCTTCACCTGCAATTCTGCTATGGATGCTCTGCAGCCCAAAATGTTAGGAACTCCTGTTAATTTACCCCTGCCCACCTTCAACCCTTTAATCCAGAGGTACTGAGGTCTGTTTAACATACCTGCCAGTGCTTTGGTTGCCACCATATCACCAGTTTACCCCCAACCTTTTGAGCTTAAATTATTTGGCCACATGGACTGCCAGCCCACCAGCCATGACTCACTGAACTGCAAGTGCAAGAATTATTTGGCCACGGTCTGAAGAAGGGTTTCGGCCCGAAACGTCGCCTATTTCCTTCGCTCCATAGATGCTGCTGCACCCGCTGAGTTTCCCCAGCAATTTTGTGTACCTTGAATATAATTTTGATCTTTCATTATTTTATGAGCCTATCAGTACCATTTTCTTAGTGTTTGACCAGTAAATGATTCACCATCTGATCCCATGTGAGTGGAACTGAAAAATAAGAAAAGGGGAAGGTAGACAAAAATGCTGGAGAAACTCAGCGGGTGCGGCAGCATCTATGGAGCGAAGAAAACCTTCGCCACCCGCACCCGCTGAGTTTCTCCAGCATTTTTGTCTACCTTCGATTTTTCAGCATCTGCAGTTCCTTCTTGAACAATAAGAAAAGGGGATTGAGAGATAGGATCTACATATATCTGGAAAGGAAAGCAATGATTAAGGATAGTCAATATGGTTTTGTGCATGGGAAATAGCTATTCTCATGAATCCTAATGAGATTTTTGATGAGGTAACCAAGAAGATTGATGAGGGCAGAGCGGTAGACATCAACTTTGTTAAAGGCCTTGCTAACATCTGTTTGGATGGCGTTGACTGATCTGAGAATGGGCTGGGCTGGGTGAAAAGGTTATATGGGACCCAGACAGCCAATTCATGAGGCAGAAGATGGTGATAGAGGGTTGTTTTTGAGACTGGGTGTCTCTAATGAGTAGTGTGACACAAGGTTCGGTGCTAAGAGAGCAGAGAGAGACCGCCCCGAGAGATGCAGGATGCGTAGTTCCATGAAAGTGGCCAAGAGCGGAACTCACTATCAAAACATGGAGGGGACAGGGGGACACAATTTCTTGGCGGCCACGCGCGCATGCGCACACTCACACACACACGCGCGAGGCTTCGGAGGCTCAATCCAGCGCAAAAAACGGCGATTTTAAAATCGGGATCACAAAAACTTGGGGGGGATGTCCCCCACCTCTCAAAACAAGGTTTTCCGACCCTGAAAGTGGCGACATTATTTAAATGAACAAATTGGACGAGAATTTTGGTGGCATGGTTTGTGGATGCCACTAAACGTGGTGGTATAGTGAAGAAAGAAGAAGGTTATTTAAGATTGGATCTGGATGTCCAGTCACTCTACACCTCCATCCCCCACCAGGAGGGTCTTAAAGCCCTCCGTTTCTTCCTCAACCGTAAAGCCAACCAATCCCCGTCTACTAATACTCTCCTCTGCCTAGTGGAGCTGGTCCTTACCCTTAACTACTTTTCGTTTGACTCTTCCCATTTCCACCAAATACAAGGCTTAGCTATGGGCACGTGCATGGGCCCAAACTATGCCTGCCTCTTTGTAGGGTACGTTGAACAATCTTTGTTCGAGGTGTACCATGGCCCTATCCCCAAATTCTTCCTCCGCTACATCAACGACTGCATTGGTGCTACCTCCTGCACCCATACACAACTCACTGACTTCATCCATTTCACCACTAACTTCCATCCGGCACTCAAATACACCTGGACCATTTCCGACATTTCCCTACCATTTCTGGAACTCTCTATCTCCATCGCAGGTGATGATTACTGACCAACATCTACTATAAACCCACTGACTCCCATGGCTATCTGGACTGCACTTCTTCCCACCCTGCTTCCTGTAAGGACGCTATCCCCTACTTCCAATTCCCCCATCTACACCGCATCTGCACCCAGGATGAGGAGTTCCACACCAGGGCATCGAAGATGTCCTCGTTCTTCAGGGAACAGGGGTTCCCCTCTTCTACTATAGATGAGGCTCTCACCAGGGTCTCTTCTATACCCCGTAACTCTGCTCTCACTCCCCATCCCCCCCACTCGTAACAAGGGCAGAGTCCCCCTTGTCCTCACCTTCCACCCTACCAGCCGTCACATACAACAAATAATCCTCCGCCATTTTTGCCACCTCCAACGGGATCCCACCACTGGCCACATCTTCCCATCTCCTCCCCTGTCTGCTTTCTGCAGAGACCGCTCCCTCCGTAACTCCCTGGTCAATTCGTCCCTTCCCACCCAAACCATCCCCTCTCCTGGCACTTTGCAACCGCAGGAAATGCTACACTTGTCGCTTTAACTCCACCCTTGACTCCATTCAAGGACCCAAGCAGTCTTTCCTGGTGCAACAGAGGTTCACCTGCACCTCCTTCAACCTCATCTACTGCATCCACTGCTCTAGCTGTCAGCTGCTCTACATCGGTGAGGCCAAGCATAGGCTTGGCGATCGCTTCGCCCAACACCTCCGCTCGGTTTGCAATAACCAACCTGATCTCCCGGTGGATCAGTACTTCAACTCCCCCTCCCATTCTGAATCCGACCTTTCTGTCCTGGGCCTCTTCCATGGCCAGAGTGAGGCCCACCGTAAATTGGAGGAGCAGCACCTCATATTTCGCTTGGGCAGTTTACACCCCAGTGATATGAACATTGACTTCTGTAATTTCAGGTAGCCCCGGCTTTCTCCTCCCCTTCCCAGCTCTCCCTCAGCCCACTGTCTCCGCCTCTTCCTTTCTTCTTCCCACCCCCTCCCCCCCACCCTCACATCAGTCTGATGAAGCGTCTCGACCCGAAACGTTGCCTATTTCCTTCGCTCCATAGATGCTGCCTCACCCGTTGAGTTTCTCCAGCATTTTAGTCTACATTCAATTTTGCAGCATCTGCAGTTCCCTCTTAAACATAAGATTGGATCTTGGTCATTTGAGCCAATGGGTAGAAAAATGGCAGATGGGTTTATTTTTGGAAATGTGAGGTGTTGCATCTTGACAAGAAAACTAGAGCAGGACTTACACCGGAAATGGTAGAGCTCAGACGAGCTTGTAGAGCAGAGAGAAAGACCTAGAGATCGTCAAGTCAAGTTTATTTGTCACATACACATACGAGATGTGCAGTGAAATGAAAAGTGCAAGTGCGTAGTTCCATGAAAGTGGCGACATAGATAGACATGGTGGTGAAGAGAGCATTTGGCATGCTTGACTTCATTGGTCAGTGTACTAAGTCCTAGAATTAGAACTTGATGCCAAGTCTGAGGGGTGACCACATAGAAGTATATAAAATGATGAGGGGCATAGATATGGTTAATAGCCATAGCTTTTTCTCCAGAGTAGAGAATCTAAAAGGAGAGGACGTTGGTATAAGGTGAGAGGGCAAAGATGTAAAGGGGATCTGAGGGGTGACCTTTTCACAAAGAAGGTAGTATGTATATGGAACGAGCTACAGGGAAAATGGTAGAGGTGAGCACATTTAAAAAGACATTGGATAGGTACATGGATTGGAAAGGTTTCGAGGGAAATGGGCCAGACACAGGCAAGTGGGACTAGCTCTGTCAGGCAACTTGGTTGGCTAGGTTAAATTGGGCCACAGGGCCTCTTATGAGTCAAGGGCACTATGATTCTTATAGCAGAGTTAGATTCGAATCCCCCTTTCTGGGCAGTTGGTACCTGGGACCTCACGTAGATGCACATACAGTTATTGAGACAGTATAAACATGTTTTGGGAATGGAGTATTCTATTTTATCTGTATCTATGTACATGTTTTATTGTGCTTTTTGGACAGCCAGCCCTTATCATGTATCTGCTTCAAAGCAATATAATATTGTCACAGGCACCCTGTTGCACCAAGACCTTGGAGACTCCAAGTGTAAGCATTTTCTGTTACTCTAAATAGACATTAATCTTTGTGTAGGAAGCAAATGCAGATGCTGGCTTACACTGAAGATAGACACAAAATGCTAGAGTAACTCAGCGGGACAGGCAGCATGTGCGGAGAGAGGAATGAGTGACATTTCAGGTTGAGACCCTTTTTCAGACTAAGAGTCAGGGGAGAGGGAAACCAGAGATATGGAAGAGTAAGGTGTGAAAATGACAGATCAAAATAGACGATGCACAGAGGGGGAGCAGCAAGAGTGAAAGTACAACCATGGGCGCCGCGCGATTGGCAGCCCCGCCAACAGTCCGTTCGTTTTTTCTTTTTTTTTAATTTATAGTGTGTTAAAAGTCTGTGTAAATGTTCTCTGGTTTGTTTTATGTGGGGGGAGGGGGAGGGAGAAACTTTTCTTTCAGTTTCTTACCTTGCCGGAGATGCGATTAATTTTTGGATCGCATTCTCCAGTCGCTCTGCGGCCTACCATCGGTGGAGCTGGAGGCTTCCTCGGAATGACCCTGGGTCCCACCCCGGGGTGTGGACTTACATCAGAGCCGATCCCTTGCCTGGGATCGCTCAAACCGCGGCCTGCAGACCTTACATTGGGAACTCGCAGTCTCAGAGAGGCCGTGGATGTCGGGAGCTCCAACGTCGCGGAAGGTTCAACCAGGCCCGACGCGGGGTCCGGTTGTCCGGCGCGGGGGAGATGACATCCCCCCGATGCTGGAGCTGATCGCCTCCATGCAGAGGGCCCGCTGCCGGCTACGGGAGTCAAGATCATCCAGTCAACGGAGGGCTCGCGGCCCCAGACCACGGGAGAGCAAAGGGAAGAGATTGGACTTCTTTTTGTCTTCCATCAAAGTGAGGATTGTGGAGGAATCACTGTGATGGATGTTGACGTTAAAATGTGTTTTGTGTGTTCCGTTGCTTTATTATTTGTATGACTGACTTGGCAAATTAAATTCCTCGTATGTTGCAAAACATACTTGGCTAATAAAGTATTATTGTGATTGTGATTGCAGAATTCTCGTCGGAAAGAGGAGGGGAATGTCTTGGATATATAAGCACTGAATCTCAGTGCAATCTTGAAGATCTTATAGTGAACAACAACCTTATCAATGGCCACAGCCCTCACTCCTGTAGGCTTGCCCAGCTTTGCCCAAGATGCATTTGGTGAAACATTTTCCTCCACTATACCGAGTTACTCACGAATTCTCCTGAGTTTTCCCCTTGATTCAAACTCGGAGAATTACGGTAATAGCCAGCCATGGGTACTGGGGGCTATTTTTTTTACTCGTGGACATTTTTCAACATGCTGAAAAAACGTCCCGACTTACCTGATGCCCTGAGTACCTACGGCTGGCATTACGAGCCGCCACGAAATATCTGCGTACTCCTATGGACTCGCTACGGACATTCTCTGAGTTTGAATCAAGGGGAAAACTCGGGAGAATTCGTGAGTAACTCGGGGAAAGTGGGACAGGCCCTTAAGTCTCTCTCCACGCCACCTTCCTCACCCCAGCCCTCTGCATTAGTACCAACCACCGGCCAACACCCACTGATGTTCGACAACTATCCCCAAGCGCTTGGCCACTGATTTTCTCCACTTTACGTTCAACCAACTTGTAAGTTTGGGCAGGAAATGGAAGAAAAATGTTACTATGTGGTTCTGTCATTTGATGAGATTCTACTATTTAATCCAAATGAACTTCGATGTTCTTGAACCCAGTGCACTCCCTGGCCAGCTCCCTATCCCTGCCCTCCCTCTCACCCCACCACACCTATTCATTACATCCATAGTGGAATGACTGGTGCTGGTGGTGGGCAAGAGGTCTGATGAGGAGAATGTCAGAATGGATACACACCTAGAAACACACACACTGACTGACAGCAGTTGGTTTTGCTTCAAAGGAGCAGCTTTATTTTGCTTTTAAAAGGAGAGGCATTGGAATTCTAGCCCTCTAATAGTCACTCTATTGTTGCAGTTATGATGTCAGGTGCAGCTGCACTGTTTTTACAGCAGGGTTTGGGCAGGTGAGACAAATGAGCATCTTTTGATTGCTTAGGAAATACTAGATCGGGAGTGCCTTGAAGATATGGATCATGATTGATGATCTGCATCAACATTTGTGGTGGAATAACTGGGCTTCCTTCACCTGTTTCTGTAACAAGGTTATCATTTCTAAGGTCCTGATCAGCTAACGTCTATTTTGTCAAAAGAACTTCTAATAGACCAAGTAAGATTTTAATTTGTGTTTTTATATTTTGCATTCAATGCTCCGTTTTAACAACATGGTCACTGTTTCTCTGACTGTCTGTCAGAGAAAATGTGTCATCCTTCAACCTCTTCACGCTTCTTCACTAAGATAAGATGAAAGTCACTAACTCAATCTGTTGCAGTGTATCAAAATATGTATCATTCTTCACCTCACAGTCCACTCCCTTCTGGAATCATAAGCTTTTGTATAATCAATCACTTGCTTAACATCCTAGCTTACATTAGGTTACTTTTCCACGTTTTCTGAAAAAAACTGTCATTATTAAGAAATCGTGGATGTTTACAAAACAGTGAGTTGTGCTGGTCAAAAATCGTGTCTCGTATACCCTCATTAACTTTAGTTCCATGGTTAGGACAACACCAATCAGTTTGATCATAACTTTGAAACTAAAGTATACACTTCTCTAACAATTTGCATGTTCAAATATGAGGGAAAAATCTATATTATTTCTTTGATTTCTGTGTCTTAAAGCTTAACTATTAATTTTTAAACATAGAAGTGTTTGTATGTGGAAAGTCATAGGTCTAGATTGGCTGAGCAGAACTGATTTGTAATGAATCGGTCGAAATTTATTGACTGTTTATTTCTCTGTATGCAGTAAATCAACCCCCCAAACTGTTTAGATAAAATCAGAAGCTTTGAAGACCGCCTTTGAAACATACACTTTCATAAACAGTTATGTGAACCTGAATGTTGTAAATATAATCTAAGAACATAGTAGAGCATATTATGTTTGATTTCATAATTATAAATTAAAATATAGGGGACTACCTGAGGATTCAGCTGAACTAACGTGGTAAACTTGACATTGCTAATTGTCTTTCTTGCATTTTGGATCGGATTTCCACCCTAAACAGCAATAGTCAAAGTCAAAGGGTAGGAATTCTCTCCCATGGTATGCACGGAATATAGGCTGAATAAGCATTGAATTTTGCTTCTGAATATCCAGTTCCACTAACTTAATTAGATCAAATTTCAGAAGGTGAATTTGAGAAACTAAAAACCAAATCAAACTTCAGATTCAAGACATCTGAAACTAAAACAGAAAAGGTTGGAGATATCAGGGCTGCCAACTCTCACGCTTTGAGCGTGAGAATCACGCCCTCAAGCAAACTCTCACGTCCTCACGCTGATCAGAAATTTCTCACACTCTGTGGTGATAAATTCTGTGATCAACAAAAATTTCAAAACTCGGATAAACTGCATGGTCAGCGGGTGTTGGAGAGCCGGGGCTGAGGGAGGGATGGGAGCAGGACCAGCGACGGGAACAGATGCGGGGAGCCGGGACTGGTGAGTGTTTGCCGAGCAGTCGAGTGTTTGCGGGGCTGACGTGTCGCTCGCTGCAGTGCTGGCCATGGAGCACTCCGGACAGTGCAAGTCCCGGGCCGGCGGGGGCGTCGGAGGCGTTGCGCCGCTGCCGCTGCCGCGAGAGTCTCTGTGCCGAAGGGACAGACTCTCAAAGGGAGGTGGAGGGAGAGAGAGGGGAAAGAGACAGGGAGACAGTGGGTAGAGAGAGTGCGGGTGAGAGGAGAGAGAGGGGAGACAGAGGGGGCGTGAATGGAGAGAGAGAAAAGGGAGGGGGGGGGAAGAGGGGGGAGAGTGAGGTGGGAGAGGGGGGAAGAGAGAGAGGGGTGAGAGGGAAGAAAGAGGGAAGAGAGAGAGGGGGTGGAGAGGGAGGAGAGGGTAGGAGAGAATGGGAGAGAGAGGGGGAAGAGAGAGGGGTGGTAAAAGAGAGAGGGGAAGAGGGAGAGAGGGGGAAAGAGAGAAACGGGGGAAAGAGAAAGAGGAGATAGAGACAGAGGAGAAAGAGAGAGGGGAGAGAGAGCCAGGGGGAGAGTGAGGTGAGAGGGAGAAATGGGGGAGAGAGAGGGAGAGAGAGGAGGAGAGAGAGAGGGGGGAGAGAGAGAGGTGAGAGAGAGAGAGAGAGAGAGAGAGAGAGAGAGAGGGGAGAGGGTGTGGAGAGGGAGAGGGAGAGAGAGGTGGAGAGAGAGGGAGGGCGAAAGAGAGAGAGGGGGGAGAGAGGGGGAAGTGAATAGGGGGAGAGAGAGAAGAAAGAGAGGGGGAGAGAGAGGGGAAGAGAGGAGAGAGTGGGGGGAGAGAGAGGAAGGGAGAGAAGAGAGAGGGAAGGGGAGAGAGTGAGAGGGGGGAGACGGGAGAGAGAGGGGGGAGAGGAGAGACAGAGAGGGTGAGGGAGAGAGGAGAGAGGGGAAAGAGAGGGGGAGGGGAGAGATAGAGGGGAGAGAGAGGGGGGTTGAGAGGAGAGAGAGGGGGGTTGAGAGGAGAGAGAGCGGAAGAGAGGGGGGAGAGAAAGAGAGCCTCTGTGCCGAATTCGCCCAGGTGACCGGCATGGATCAGGCTGCGGCTCGTTGCATCCTGGAGGACAACCAGTGGCTGCTGGAAGTAAGTACCAAGCACTGGGTAGAAACGGTGGAAGATAGTGAACTTCAAATGGGGGTGGTTGGTGAAAGCATCCTGCTTGCCTGCTAGATTTTCACTTACTGTAACTGCAGGAAAAATGTTCCCGATGTTGGGGGCGTTCAGAACCATGGGTCACAGTTTAAGAATAAAGGGGGGGGGGGCGGGGGGGGGGGGGGGGGCAGTTAGGACTGAGATGTGAACAAACTTTCTTCACGCAGAGTTGTGAATCTGTGGAATTCTCTGCCACAGAATGCAGTGCAGGCCAATTCACTGGATGTTTTCAAGAGAGAGTTACATTTAGTTCTTGGGGCTAACGACATCAAGGGATATGGGAAAAAACAGGAAAGGTACTGATTTTAGATGAATAGCCATGATCATATTGAATGGCAGTGCTGGCTCGAAGGGCCAATGGACTATTCCTGCACCTATTTTCTATGTTTCTATGCTTGAGTATATGGCAATAAAACTCGATCACTTGATTTTGAAGCATTCATGCATGGTGGAGGCATAATGTCGTCATAGAGTGATACAGTGTGAAAACAGGCCCTTTGGCGCAACTTGCCCACACCCGCCAACATGTCCCAGCTACGCTACCTGCTTTTGGTCCATTCCTCCAAACCTGTCCTATCCATGTATCAGTCTAACTTTTTCTTAAATGTTGGGATGGACCCTGCCTCAACTACCTCCTCTGGCAGCTTGTTCCATACACCCATCACCCTTTGTGTGGATAAAGTTACCCTTTAAAAAGTTACCTCTAAAAAATACTTCATACAAAAAACATTGAAATCATACTTCTACAGTGCACTAAAACATGATTTTAATACATCAAATTTCAAAAGGCTCCTACCCTGGGAGGGGGGAACACCCTTCTTCCACACCCTCTCCCCACTCGGTTGCTCCACTCCCTACCGGGTACCCCCAAGGCCATTGATCAGTGATCGCACAGCCTCCCCCCTTTCAAAAACGCTCCAATCCAATTTAAAGCATATATATTGCATTCAAGTGTAAGTTAAAAGACTTGCTACAGTATGCACCATATTGCACAATTTCAAGCTGAAAAATGCAAATGTTCCGTACCAATGGGAGGGGGATTTGCAGAGGATTGAAATTTTATCATGGACTTAAGCCTTACAATGTTGTTCCTGCATCCACATAAATAAAAAAAATGAAATACTTCTCTTTTCATTAGCAACGTCCAACTTCTCGTTCAAGTATAATTGGTAAGAATCCTCATTCTGTGTCACATATGTAGGAGGAGCATTATTAGCACAAATGCAATTCTTTTGAATTGCACGTTCCTGGGTCCACTACCAACATAAGGATTTGACATAATTAAAGTGTCGTTCCTTAATTTCATTTGGTTTAGTTAGTAAGTAAGTAAGTAAGTAAGTAAGTACATTTTATTTAAATAGCACGTTTAAATCAACTAGCGTTGAAACCAACGTGCTTTACATAAAATAAATAATTAAGTTTCCGTACATCCATAGAAAAAAATTTAATAAAGGAAAATGACACAACACAATATAGAATTCAACATAAATGTCCCCCCACAACAGAATCAAATGTTTCCATTGTGGGGAAAGGCACCAAAAAGTTATGTCCTCTTCCTCTGTGAATCACCCGAGGTCGGGGCCTATTTGTGGCCTCCACAGCCAGTCGGATGTTTTCAGGCCCTCCTGCTGGCAGGCTGGAACTCCGGCGTCGGGTGAACATTCCTCGGCGGCTTGAAAATGTCTGGAGCGGCCGCTCCCTCCCCGGAGACCTCGGCACCCGAAGTCCTCAGGTTGCGCTGGTTGGAGCTCCGACTCTGACGATCTCGGATCACAGGCTCCGCGGTGTTTTAAATCCAGCGCATCTGCCCGCGGCTGGATGCCCGCAGCCACAGCTCCTCGGATGTTGGAGTCGGCGGTCACAGCACTCCGGAGCTTACTGCACGGCGACCCGGTAAGGCATCGCCCGCTCCGTGATGGTGTCCCAGCGCTGTGCCGCCGCCGCCGAAGCTGTAGTCCCAGCTGGTCCCTACAAGAAACGCCACTCCAGTCCGATGGTAGGCCGCGAGGAAGGGGCGAAGAAGCAGCTCGGAGGGAAGCCACCTCTCCGGCCAGGTAGGGACTAGGAAATAAAGTTTCCCCCTTCCCCTACCCCCACCACCACATAAAAGACCTCCAACTAACATTTGTTATTTAACAGGGCTAAAAATAAAAATAAAAAAGGGTGAAAGGGCGGACTGCAGGCAGAGCAGCCATACACAACTGCGCCCCACTCCTTCAGAGAGGGAGTTGTCACGTGTACTGCGGTACAGTGAAAAGCTTTTGTTGTATGCTAACCAGTCAGCAGAAGGACAATATATGATTACAATCTGGCCATCCACAGTGTACAGATACATGATAAAGGGCATAACATTCAAGTGTAAAATCCGATTAAAGATAGTTCAAGGATCTCCAGTGAGGTAGATAGTAGCTCAGGACCGCACTCTAGTTGTTGATAGGATGATTTATCAGCATACAGGATTTATGGTGCCACACAGAAAAATCAGTAATCTATTTGATGCTGGAGAAAACCGACCTCTGAAGTTGAATTACTCTCCAATATATCTTCCCCATTCTGAAAATCATCAACGTTTAACTCTGGAATATCGCTTTTGCTGACAGTTCATTTGGCCCTAAAGCACTCAGCTGTGCTTTTATCTCCTCCAATCTTGATTCTTCGAATGCTCGCCTATCTAGCTTCCCCCTTGCACACTATCTATACTTCACCTCATCAATAATACGTTATATCCAACCCCATGCTAAATTGCTTCATCTCATTAGTCCGCATTTGCTGTTATTCTTTGCAGCCTTCTCAAAGGGAAAAATAATTTCTCAAGTTATATCTGCACCTACTTCAACTTACAGCCCAGCAGACTTATGAGGCGTACAAAACTCCGAATAATAATTATGACTATACATTTTTGTGCAAATTAATTAAATCACGGGCTGATTTCGCTATTTTTTCATATGATGAGTTTCTATATCTGCATGTCCATCATTATATTTTGATGAAACCCTATAAATCCCTCTGAAAAGGTTATTTTGGTTACTTTTCATTCTCCGGGTACACATTTCCAGTGAGTTATCATCATTTCAGAAGAATTTGTCAAGCAATTCACAAAATGGATATCATGCAATTCACAAAATTGCCTGATATCCATTTTGTGAATTGCTTGCCGATATCACTGCAAAGAGGCAAACAAAGATCATAACCTTGCATCACCATTGCTGGAAATCACAGCAAGAGATTGCAAAGTTGGTGGAGGTGAGACGAGCTTCAAGGATTGTCAAGCAAGGATCCAAACCCGGATGACTATCGCCCAAGAGGATGGGACAGGTGTGGCCACAAAAGGAAGACAACTCCAAGAGATAGGACCTTGTTGTTTCGGGAACGTAAGAAATATCCGACATCAACAAGGGAGCTTCTGCAGAAAGATTCTGACACAGCAACATTCTCAATAAGCTCAAGCAACATGGGCCAAAGCCTCATATAGCCAGGTGACCTGTGAAAAAACACATCTAACTGCTGTGATGAAGAGGAAACAATACCAGTGAGCCTTAAAATATAATGATTGGGCATGTGAGGACTGGAGTAAGGTGTTATTTAGTGATGAAAGCAATTTCCTGATTCAGGTCCAACATGTTCGGAGATCAGTTGAGAGCCGATGAGAAATTCCCACATTGACCAGTTTGTCCAACATCCTGAAAATAAGATGTTCAGGAGTTGTTTTTAGCTACTATGGTGTTGGTCCACTGCACCCAGTTGATGAGATCACCACAATATATCAATGTAATGCAGAGAAGAGTGGTGCTAGGGATGTCAAATACTTTTCCAAGTAGATTTTGGATATTCCAGCAAGACCTTGCACCACGCACACATCAAAGATGGTGACGTCGTTTCTTTCCAGCAGAAGGGGATACATGTCTTGGACTGGGCTGGTAACATGCCTGACCGGATTCCAATTGAGAATTTATAATCAATTCTCAAGAAAATATTGAAATAAAAGGACTGTAGACAGAAGATCATCAATGCCATAATTCAAGTCTGGTATTGAGTTGAAACAATCCTTGGAAACTGTCAGAATTCCACGCCAAAGATTTGATAAAGAACCATAGTGGACATACAATGTACTCAAGACCTAATTGTGCGATGATATTAAATAAAAGGTAGTCCTGTGACATTTTTATTGAATGGATATGGAGAGGATGTTTCCAGTAGTGGGAGAGTGTAGGATCACAGGCTCAAAATAAAAGGATGTACCTTTAGAATGGAGAAAATGAGGAATTTCTTTAGCCAGAGGGTGGTGAATCTGTGGAATTCATTGCCACAGAGGGTTGTGAAAGCCAAGACATTGCGTATTTTAAAGGCAGAGATCGATAGGTTCTTGATTAGGAAGGGTGTCAGTTACAGGGAGAAGACAGGAGAATGGGGTTGAGAGGGAAAGATAGATCAGCCATGCTCAAACGGCAGAGATGATTCGATGGGCCAAATAGCCTAATTCTGCTCCTATGTCTTATGAACTTATTATGAAGTCTACGCAGCTTCACAGAATCATTTCATTCCCTCACTAATTTTCTTTGCTATTGATTTCCCCCACATTTTCAGCAAATTTGCCCTCCACCCCCTCTCCTTTCCAAGATTTTACCACTCACCTACCCACACACTGAGCAATTTGCACTGACCTACTTACCAATTATCCTACCAGTCCACATGAGGAAACTGAATTAGCAGGGGAACACCTACATATTCCCAGGGAAAATATGTAGACTCCCCACAGACAGCACCTGAGGTCGGGATTAAACCCGTCTCTGGAGTTGTGAGATGGCACACTTCCACCTGTGCCACTGTGCCACTTACACAGGCCCAATGAACTGGTTGTATTTTTCCCTGTTTGACAAAGTAGTCTTTCAGGAATCAGTGATTTCCCTCTGAGCAATGTATTCACAGATGAAGGTTCATTGTCTACCTGTCATGCAATCTGTATTCTGAGCCACTTGACTGGCTAATTTCTGTCACAATTTATTACCACTGCTTTTGAGAAAATTGTTTGAAACAAAATAATACTAAAATATTAGCTGGCATGTCCTGAAAAATAGAATTTGTTGAATAGACATAGAAACATAGAAAATAGGTGCAGGAGTAGGCCATTCGGCCCTTCGAGCATTCAATATGATCATGGCTGATCATCCAACTCAGTATCCTGTACCTGCCATCTCTCCATACACCCTGATCCCTTTAGCCACAAGGGCCACATCTAACTCTCTCTTAAATATAGCCAATGAACTGGCCTCAACTACCTTCTGTGGCAGGGAATTCCACAGATTCACCACTCTCTGTGTTAAAATTCTTAAAGGACTGGCCAGGCTAGATGCAGGCAAAATATCCTCGATGTTGGCAACCTTGGGTGGGGCGCACAAGTCTCCAGAGGTTTCCGTTCAGGTTTCCTAAGTGGGACAGGGGCATTAGCATTCATAGCAAAAGGATTTGAGTATAAGAGCAGGGAGGTTCGACTGCAGTTGTACAGGGTCTTGGTGAGACCACACCTGGAGTATTGTGTACAGTTTTGGTCTCCGAATCTGAGAAAAGACATTCTTGTCATAGAGGGAGTACAGAGAAGGTTCACCAGACTGATTTCTGGGATGGCAGGACTTTCATATGATGAAAGACTGGATAGACTCGACTTGTACTCGCTAGAATTTAGAAGATTGAGGGGGGATCTTATAGAAACTTTAAAAATTCTTAAGGGGTTGGACAGGCTAGATGCAGGAAGATTGTTCCCGATGTTGGGGAAGTCCAGAACAAGGGGTCACAGTTTAAGGATAAGAGGGAAGTCTTTTAGGGCCGAGATGAGAAAATCATTTTTTACACAGAGAGTGGTGAATCTGTGGAATTCTCTGCCACAGAAGGTAGTTGTAATTTTTGTTTAATTCCCCTCAATGTCTTCACTGGGATCTGGGTCTTACAGCACGATGATGAAAATAGCTAATTCTGAGAGGAATGCATTCTCTTTGAAGACCCCTCATTGCAAAACTTGTACAAATCATAGAAACATAGAAACCTAGAAAATAGGTGCAGGAGTAGGCCATTCAGCCCTTCAAGCCTGCACCGCCATTCAATATGATCATGGCTCATCATCCAACTCAGTATCTCGTACCTGCCTTCTCACCATACCCCCTGATCCCTTTAGCCACAAGGGCCACATCTAACTCCCTCTTAAATATAGCCAATGAACTGGCCTCAACTACCTTCTGTGGCAGAGAGTTCCAGAGATTCACCACTCTGTGTGAAAAATGTTTTTCTCATCTCGGTCCTAAAAATCATGCACCAACTCCAAGGCTCACACTTCAATGGAATTGATAAGAAAGACAATTGGGTTTTTACCTGGTGACCAACACATCACAGACAATGGATGTTGCCTGGCCCTTTTACCAAAACCAAAAATAACAAAAATAAACCTTTACTGGCTTGGAATCTGTGGCTATTTGTGGGAACTATCCAGGCACTTTATCAATGGCAAGGATGTCAAGTTTTGAGTCCTGAAAAAAAGAGATGGGTGTGATCAGGTTGGAGGGAGCAATCAGCAGAGGAAGAGATGGGATCGGGAGGGAAAGGAAGAACTGGAATAGAAGCGAGAGGGCTGACAAGTGAGATAGGGAAGTAACTGAAGGGTGTTCAGAAGAATGGTTAAGAGGGGATGTGTGTAGTGATAGAGAGATATTGAGAAGGGACGGGGAATCAGGAGAGGAACTTTAGTTTTAGTTTTTAGAGATACAGCCCTTCGGCCTCCGAGTCTGCACCGACCAGTGATCCGCGCATATTTACACTATCCTACACACACTAGGGACAATTTACGTTTATACAAAGCCAATCAAACTACAGCCCTCTATGATCTGGAGAGAACTATCTCAAGGAATTTCAGTTAATGTACTTAACACTTACAATCATCCAATGCAGTACTTTGTGTGTGACATTAAAGTACATGGGTCAGTTTTTTAAATGTTGAAATGATTGAAAAAAGATTAGCATATGTTTTATATTAGTTTAACTTCCTGATTGTGTGACCTTACCTCCTGGTCAATGCATATTTCCTGTTTTATGGGCACCCAAAAAGAAGAGAGAGAACACATGGTAAAAGGAATACACCTTGTGATAATCCAGAACACTGCCTTGAACCCACACTACTAAATCTTGTAACCGAGAGGGCTTAGGAAATATAACCCGAAATAAAAAGATATATATCAAAGATCCCGTGCAGTTTCTTCTCTCCTTTGTACGTCCAGGTGCCTTTCTGAACCGTAAACACATCCTTGCCCTCTCCACCCCTGCCCTAAACCCACCCACAAGGCCAAACCCCACAGACTGTTAAACACGGGCTCAAATAAATCATATTTCCAGAATGAAGCAACCTTAATTTTCAAATGATGGGCAATTACGGATGACGCCTAAGAAAAGTCATAAATAATATTTTTTTTCCAAAAGGATCATTATTCAAGTCTTTGTTCCTTGGGTCAATGGCTGTAGCATCTTCTTAATAAAAGCAGGATTACATTTGTCCCGCATTCTTGTAAAATTGAATATGTTGATGATAGACAGTGTACTGGTTTTAGTTCAAGATGAGCTGCATATTTTTAGTCCAGTGAGGAGAAAACAGGATGTTGAATGAATGTGGTCTCCCATTTAAAATTGTTTAGTTTTAAATTTGTGCAGCTTATTTTGAGGGGTGTACCACAAAGTCGAAAGCCAACTATTGAGTCTTTAGTATTTAAAAGCGCCTCTATCCACATTATTTACAGTAGCACTTCCCAATTGGGGTATGGGATAATTGAATTAACCTTATAAGGTTACAGGTTTTCCTTCCTTTTCTCTGTGCTAACTATGCAATATAGTAACTCATGTTCAGAAATTCCGCCTGCATGAAATGAACTTCAGAATTGAAGTGGCACGGTTGTCCAGCGGTAGAGTTGTTGCTTTACAGCGCCAGAGTCCTGGGTTCGATCCTGACCTTGGGTGCTGTCTGTACGGAGTTTGTACATTCTTCCCGTGACCATGTGGGTTTTCTCCAGCTGCTCCGGTTTCCTCGCAAACTCCAAAGACGTGCAGGTTTGCAGGTTTATTGACTTTGGTAAATTGTCCCTAGTAAGTGTAGGATAGATCTAGTGTAAGATGATCGCTGGTCCATGTGGACTCGTTTGGTCGAAGGGCCTGTTTTCATGCTTTATCTCTAACCACCAGGTGGCATCCGAAATTCAGATTCAGATTCAGATTCAGATTCAATTTTAATTGTCATTGTCAGTGTACAGTACAGAGACAACGAAATGCATTTAGCATCTCCCTGGAAGAGCGACATAGCAAATGATTTGAATAAATAATAATAAGTGATAATAAGTGTCCGGGGGGTGGGGGGGTGATTGGCAGTCACCGAGGTACGTTGTTGAGTAGAGTGATAGCCGCCGGGAAGAAGCTGTTCCTGGACCTGCTGGTTCGGCAACGGAGAGACCTGTAGCGCCTCCCGGATGGTAGGAGGGTAAACAGTCCATGGTTGGGGTGAGAGCAGTCCTTGGCGATGCTGAGCGCCCTCCGCAGACAACGCTTGCTTTGGACAGACTCAATGGAGGGGAGCGAGGAACCGGTGATGCGTTGGGCAATTTTCACCACCCTCTGCAATGCCTTCCGGTCGGAGACAGAGCAGTTGCCATACCATACTGTGATGCAGTTGGTAAGGATGCTCTCGATGGTGCAGCGGTAGAAGTTCACCAGGATCTGAGGAGACAGATGGACCTTCTTCAGTCTCCTCAGGAAGAAGAGACGCTGGTGAGCCTTCTTGATCAGAGTTGAGGTATTGTGGGTCCAAGAGAGGTCATCGGAGATGTTGACTCCCAGGAACCTGAAGCTAGAAACACGTTCCACCTCCGTCCCGTTAATGTGGATGGGGGTGTGCGTGCCGCCCCTGGACTTCCTGAAGTCTACAATGAGCTCCTTGGTCTTCTTGGAGTTAAGGGCCAGGTTGTTGTCAGCGCACCATGCTGATAAGTGCTGGACCTCCCTGTAGGCCGACTCATCGTTGTTGCTGATGAGGCCAATCACCGTTGTATCATCTGCATACTTGATGATGGTGTTAGTACCATGTACAGGTGTGCAGTCATAGGTGAAGAGGGAGTAGAGGAGGGGGCTCAGCACACAGCCCTGTGGAACGCCGGTGTTCAGGGTGAGGGTTGAAGAGGTGTGCTTGTCTAACCTAACAGACTGGGGTCTGTTGGTTAGAAAGTCCAGTATCCAGTTGCAGAGGGAGGGGTCGATGCCCAGGTTACCGAGTTTGGTGATCAGTTTTGATGGTATAATGGTGTTGAATGCTGAGCTGTAATCGATGAACAGCATTCTTACGTAAGTGTCTCTGTTGTCGAGGTGGGAGAGGGCGGAGTGAAGTGCCGTTGAGATGGCATCCTCCGTACTCCTGTTCTTGCGGTAGGCAAACTGATAGGGATCCAGTGTGGGGGGTAGGCAGCTTTTGAGGTGTGCCAGGACCAGCCTCTCGAAGCACTTGGTGAAATTGGCCGCCTCGCCAACAGTCTGTCTTGTCCCTTCCTTCTTTGTTGTTTTTTAGTATGTGTTAAATGTATGTTTTAATGTTCTTTAGCTTGTTATATGTGGTGGGTGGTGGTAGTGGGTATTGGCGAAAACTTTTTTTTCATCTCTTACCTAGACGGAGATGCGATTTTTTTCTGTATCGTATCTCTGTCCGCACTGTGGCCTAACATCGTGTAGCTGGGGGCCTCTGCTGGAGACCGATTTCGGGAGCTCCAACCACGGGTGCCTGCGGACTAACACCGTGGAGCTGGCGATCCCTGGTTTGAGACCGACTTCGGGAGCTCCAACCACGGGAGCTTCGATCGCACCGATCGCGGGACCTTCGATCGCCCTGATTGATGGTTCGACTGCCCCGACCGCAGGAGAATAAAGAGGAAGAAAATTGGTCTTTATTGCCTTCCGTCACAGTGGGGAATGTGAGGAATCCGCTGTGGTGGATGTTTATGTTAACTTTTATGTAGTTGTGTGTCGTGTTGCTTTTTTTTAGTATGGCTGTATGGTAATTCGAGTTGCAATGTACCTTAATTGGTATACGTGACAATAAAATGACTGTTGAACCTTTGAACCGTTGAACTAAACTAAACTACACTCATGGCCTTTTTCTCACTTTTTGTCCAAGAGATTATGACCTGTCATTTGTTAGAAACAGGAGTAAAACCAATTGCTTTGTCATGTTGCACTGTATAGAGACTGTTGATGACCCCCATGAAAGCCATTGTTGGTTGCTCTAAAGGCCCATCTAGTTCACTAATGTCCTGTAGGCATGGATATCTGCCATCCTTACCCAGACTGGCCAACACATGAGTCTAGGCCAACATTAATGTAGTTGACTTTCAAATAACCATATAACCATATAATAATAATAATAATAATAAATTTTATTTATGGGCGCCTTTCAAGAGTCTCAAGGACACCTTACAAAAATTGAGCATGTAGAGGAAAAACATGTAAGGGGAATGAAATAAATAGTAGAGACATGACTAGTACACAAAGTAAAGACAGAATTCAATACAAAACAAAGTATGAGGCAATTAATGCACAGGTGAAAAGGGACGGGGACGTGGGGCTAAGGATAGGCAGAGGTGAAGAGATGGGTCTTGAGGCGGGACTGGAAGATGGTGAGGGACACGGAATTGCGGATCAGTTGGGGGAGGGAGTTCCAGAGCCTGGGAGCTGCCCTGGAGAAGAATAACAATTACACCACGGAAACAGGCCATCTCGGCCCTACAAGTCCGTGCCGAACAACTTTTTTCCCTTAGTTCCACCTGCCTGCACTCATACAATAACCCTCCATTCCCTTCTCATCCATATGCTTATCCAATTTATTTTTAAATGATACCAACGAACCTGCCTCCACCACTTCCACTGGAAGCTCATTCCACACCGCTACCACTCTCTGAGTAAAGAAGTTCCCCCTCATGTTACCCCTAAACTTCTGTCCCTTAATTCTGAAGTCATGTCCTCTTGTTTGAATCTTCCCTTTTCTCAAAGGGAAAAGCTGATCCACATCAACTCTGTCTATCCCTCTCATCATTTTAAAGACCTCTATCAAATGGCTTATGAAATGCCCAGCAAACCATTCAGTTGTAATAAACACATGAGTCTAGGCCAACATTAATGTAGTTGACTTTCAAATGGCTTATGAAATGCCCAGCAAACCATTCAGTTGTAATAAGTTGCCAGAAAGCCACAAGGAAATAGAACTGATTGCTTTATCTGGTATTGAGCCAGGCATTGATAACAAGAACAGCAAAAATTGCCTGGACACCCTGCAAAGTCCTCTTTACCAACATCAGATTCAATAGTTCTCCATGCAGAACATCACTTATGGATAGCACTATGAGAGGCAAAAGGGCTGAATGTACTCTGGGTGGGGGGGGGGGGGGGGGGGGGGGGGTTCCTCAGTCACCACTACTGACTGAGCTGTCCGAGTGCTAAAGGGCATTGTTGATAGAATAGGTCTGCTGCAAGTGATGAGGGAACCAACCAGTGGGTATAACCTAGCAACATAGAAAATAGGTGCAGGAGTAGGCCCTTCGGCCCTTCGAGCCTGCACCGCCATTCAATATGATCATGGCTGATCATCCAACTCAGTATCCCATCCCTGCCTTCTCTTCATACCCCCTGATCCCTTTAGCCACAAGGGCCACATCTAACTCCCTCTTAAATATAGCCAATGAACTGGCCTCAAATACCTTCTGTGGCAGAGAATTCCACAGATTCACCACTCTCTGTGTAAAAAATGATTTTCTCATCTCGGTCCTAAAAGACTTCCCTCTTATCCTTAAACTGTGACCCCTAGTTCTGGACTTCCCCAACATCGGGAATAATCTTCCTGCATCTACCCTGTCCAACCCCTTAAGAATTTTGTAAGTTTCTATAAGATCCCCCCTCAATCTTCTAAATTCTAGCGTGTACAAGCCGAGTCTATCCAGTCTTTCTTCATATGAAAGTCCTGCAATCCCAGGAATCAGTCTGGTGAACCTTCTCTGTACTCCCTCTATGGCAAGAATGTATTTCCTCAGATTAGGAGACCAAAACTGTATGCAATACTCCAGGCGTGGTCTCACCAAGACCCTGTACAACTGCAGTAGAACCTCCCTGCTCTTAAACTCAAATCCTTTTGCTATGAATGCTAACATACCATTTGCTTTCTTCACTGCCTGCTGCACCTGCATGCCTACTTTCAATGACTGGTGTACCATGACACCCAGGTCTCGTTGCATCTCCCTTTTTCCTAATTGACCATCATTCAGATAATAGTCTACTTTCCTGTTTTTGCCACCAAAGTGGATAACCTCACATTTATCCACATTATACTGCATCTGCCATGCATTAGCCCACTCACCCAACATATCCAAGTCACCTTGCGGCCTCCTAGCATCCTCCTCACAGCTAACACTGCCCCCCAGCTTTGTGTCATCCGCAAACTTGGAGATGTTGCATTCAATTCCCTCGTCCTAATGCCTCACAGCACCAGATATTGGCTTCAATCCTGAGCGAAGGTGCTATCTGTGTGGAATTTGTCTGTTCTCCCGGCAGCTGCATAGGATTTCTCTGGGTGTTTTGGTTTCCTCCCACATCTCAAGGATGTGCAGGTTGGTACATTATATGTCTGCCATCAACTGCCCCGAGTGGTGGATTTGGTGGGAGCAAATGAGGATGTGCAGAGAATAGAGATTAGAAGACTGAGGTTAGATTTATTGTAAACGGGTGTTTAATTGTTGTGAGGAGAGTTGTTGGTGGGTGAAGGGTGAATTTGAGAAGGGCATGAGGGAGATTGTGCATTGTTGGTAGGCACAGTGTATAGGAATTGCTGGTTGGCGCAGACTCTGTGGGCCAAAGGGTCTGTTTCCACGCTGTATTTCTAAACTAAACTAAATGCAGGGACTCTGGTTGGGCTATGGAAGAGATGGAAAATCTGCTGGGTGACTCAGGAACTAATCCAAGGGAGATGCAAATGGATCTGGGTGGAAACAACTCATTGAAGGACTTCAGAGAAGAAGGAGCTGGAGTTTGGGTGATGTTTTCCAACGTGAATTGAGGGGAGTTTTAGCATATTGCAAGGTACAGGGACAAAGATCTAGCAAAGAATGATAATAGACTTTAGGAAGGTGAATAACTTAGACTGCTATAGTTCAACATTTGTCCCTCAGTGATTATATAAAGCCCATAAAGTATTGATGGACATGTTGAGCACAGGATATATTTGGAGTTCAATCATTTCTAATTTGTCAGACCACCAGGTTCTAAGGGTACTGGTATATGAAAAATGAAACTTTCACCTTGTTTAAGCCACGGTGCTTTGCTGAGACTGGGATTTATTTGTTTGATGTTGAATCAGTGCTGTGGACAGTTAAAATTTATTATAGCTTACAAATGATGAATGAACCCTGGTACTAATACCAGATGGAAGTTGGAAGGGCAAAACAAGCTCTGTTCTCCATCTGTTCAACAAACTGAATATTTCTAAAAACCCTGTTGCCCTCTATTCCCTTTTCACCACCCAAACAAAAGCTGCTTTCAGTTACTAAGATCTGATCTTACACAATATATTGTTAATTGTTTTCTTGCACATGTGGGATATGTGTTCTAAAGCATTAGAAGAATAACATTGAAAGCCTACATCTAAAGTAGACTAGTATTGGCTATTGGGAAACCGGAAGGCTTAAAAATGTTCCTGCACCAACTCAACCCACCACAGTTCTACTGTGTCAACGAGCCGGCAAAATTAGACTGAAATTGGTTAAGGTCTATCAAATGAGAGGAACTGAGTGCAGGAGAATGGTCTTGTAATTCATGAGCAGTGATCCAAGTGGTTATCCAATGGCATCCTACAGTGATCACTACTGGAGGAAATTGAATATGCAGAAGAAGCTGGAAGTCTGCAAAAAAGCAGAAAATGCTGGAAGCATTCGACATGTCAGGCAGCATCTGTGGAAAGAGGAAGTGAGTTAAGGGCCTGTCCCACGAGCATGCGGCCTGCATGCGGCAAGCGCGACCAAACCGGAAGCGGGGGCCGCGCGGAGGTCGAGTGATCCCCGTACAGGGCCGGTCCCACCAGCATGCGCCTGCATGCGGCGAGCGTGACCAAACCGGAAGCGGGGGCCGCGCGGAGGTCGAGTGAGTGACGTGAAGTTCCAGCGAAATCCGCGGGAAGTTCTCGCGTGACGTACGGCATCAAGACGCTCCATACGGCGTCAAGACGCCGCGTACTGCGTCGAGATGCTGCGCACGCCAGTTGAGGCAGTGCGTAAGGCGTCGAGGCGGCTGCGGGCCGGCAGGCCGTTGCCACGCGGAATTTTTGAACACGGTCAGTTTTTCGGAGCCCCACGCGATGTCGGGACCAGCTCCGCACAACTTCATACGGCTCCGGCGATCAAAGTGGGACCGGCCCCGCGAGGCCGTACTGCTCAAGCGACCACGTTAGGTCGCTCTTGCCGCATGGAGTCGCATGCTCGTGGGACAGGCCCTTTAGTGTTTCAGGTTGACAGGTCTGCCCAACCTGCTATCATGGGGCAGTTATCAAGATTACCTACTCCTTGTTGCAACAAGGAACCGCAGATGCTGGTCAATACACAAAATGACACAAAGTGTTGGAGTAACTTAGGCAGCATCTCTGAAGAGCATGGATGGGTGATGTTTCAGGTCACGGTCCTGAAATGCTTGTACCTTGTACCTTGTACCTTCCGAAGAGTCCACCAGGGACTATACTGGAAGTTGGACAATTTTATACTGGACAGTTTTTACATTTTTCAAGCCAATTAACCAACAAACCTGTACGTCTTTGGAATGTGGGAGGAAACCGAAGATCTTGGAGAAAACCAACGTAGTTCAAGGGGAGAACGTACAAACACCGTACAACAGCGCCCGTAGTCGGGATCGAACCCGGATCTCCGGTGCTGCCTGACCTGCTGAGTACTCCAGCACTTTGTGTTCCTGGTCCTATGTTGTTGTGGTTTTAATATTCTTTTTGGCTGAATGTTCCCAGAATGTTTTGTTTTATTCACTGTTGGTATTAGCACGATCACCCCAATTACACAAAGAGTGAGTTTACTTTTAAGAGGGATACAAAAAAGCTGGTCATGTTTAAAAGGGAAATTAACCTTACTTTGAATATATAAGGCTTGGAATGGCATTGGTCTAACATAGTTAAGGTTGAGAAGTTAAATCATAAATACAAATTTGCGCTCTTGAAATCCAGTGTGGAACATGGTATTCATTCCACACGAGATATGCCAATACTTGTGGATAGTTGTTCGTCCTTTATAAATCAGGGCCTGGTGCTCACTTCAGTTCCCCTTCCAATATTGGACTATTGTAACTAACCACAATAGAAAAATTCTTGCCTGCATCATTTGCAATGTGCCTTATGTTTGTGGTTCTGCCATTTATTGCAAGTGCTGCCAATCAAATTTTGGCATTTTCAGATACACTCACGTCTCAGTCTAGCACACAATGACATTCATAGGATATTTTTTTTTAAATTTGACATTTAACAGATTAGTTGTACATCACTTACAATGAATTGCAGTGAATCTTCCTGCATCATACCACATTAATGAATCAAATTTCAGTAAGCAAGTTCTCCTTTACAAAATCTATGTGAGTGTGCATGTATTATAATTAGTTCTTCATACTAGGCGCAGTGGTAAAGTTGCTACGTTACAGTGTTTGCGGCGCTAGAGACCAAGTTCAATCCCGACTATGGGTGCTGTCTGTATGCAGTATGTACGTTCTCCCTGTGACCTGTGTGGGTTTTCTCCGAGATCTTCAGTTTCCTCCCACACTCCAAAGATGTACAGGTTTGTCGGTTAATTGGCTTGGTAAATGTAAAAATTGTCTCTAGTGTGTGTGGGATAGTGTTAATATGCAGGGATCGCATACCCAGTGGGCCAAAGAGCCTGTTTCCACACTGTATCTCTAAACTACTCACTACAAGGGGCATTGTCTGCTTGGAAGTTGGCACACCACAGGGCTGTGTACTGAGCCCCATGCTCTACTCCCTCTTCACACAAGACTGTGTTCCTGCATTCGCCACCAACACCATTGTCAAGTTTGCAGACGACACAACGGTGAATGGGCTAATCACCAATGGTGTTGAAACATAGAAACATAAAAATTAGGTGCAGGAGTAGGCCATTCGGCCCTTCGAGCCTGCACCGCCATTCAATATGATCATGGCTGATCATCCAACTCAGTATCCCGTACCTGCCTTCTCTCCATACCCTCTGATCCCCTTAGCCACAAGGGCCACATCTAACTCCCTCTTAAATATAGCCAATGAACTGGCCTCGACTACCCTCTGTGGCAGGGAGTTCCAGAGATTCACCACTCTCTGTGTGAAAAAAGTTATTCTCATCTCGGTTTTAAAGGATTTCCCCTTTATCCTTAAGCTGTGGCCCCCTTGTCCTGTAGTGAAACACACTACAGAGCGGAGATGCAGAACCTGGCGGACTGGTGCTCAGTTAACAACCTGTCCCTAAACACCAAGGAGCTGATCATCAACTTCAGAAGGTCACATAATGGGAAATACGTTTCAATCTTTATCTACGGGGGTCAGTGTGGAGAGAGTGTCCAGCTTCAGGTTTCTGGGCACACACATTTCGGAGGACCTCACATGGTCCACCAACACTGCTGCGCTGGTCAAGAAGGCACAGCAACGACTGTTCTTCCTGAGAACACTGAAAAAGACTGGTCTGCCCCAACAGCTACTGACAACCTTCTACCGCTGCACCACAGAGAGCATCCTAACATATGGCATCTCTGTGTGGTATCTCAGCTGCACGGAAGCGGAGAGGAGAGCCCTTCAGCGGGTCGTCCACAGAGCGCAGATGATAATTGGGACACAGCTACCAGCCTTGGAGGGCATCTACAATCCACGGTGCCTCAGGAAGGCCATCAGCATTCATAAAGACTCCTCACACCCCTGCAATAGTCTGTTCGAACTTCTACCATCCGGCAGACATTACAAGGCCTTCTACGCCCGCACTTCCAGACTTAGGAACAGCTTAATCCACAGAGCTATAGCTGCTCTGAACCGGTCCTGCTGAGTGCTTCCCCCATGAACTGACTCCTTCGGATGGTCACGTCGCACATCGACCCGGCACAGACCTATTTGCACTTTATACTGTTTTAACGTTTTTTTTAATCTTGTTTCTCTGGGTGTCTAAATTTTTAGCTAAAGTTATTACATCGGATCGCAGTTGCATTCCAAATCTCGTTGTACCTCTGTGCAATGACAATAATCATATATTATTATTATTATTATTGTTATTATTATTATTATTATTATTATTATTATTAAAAATTCTCCAACTGTGTGCAATTTACAGTTCATTCAAAACCACAGTAAAGTGTATCTTGGTATTTGTGGTGAGCAGGACGTCTTGTTTCAGGGTGTATACTTAGAGGGGCCAGGGATGCAGAAAACCTATAAATTTAAAGCCAAACCTAAACATGACATTAATACTGTGATTTATATGTGTTTGTTAGCCAGATTAGCTGGAATTGGGGGAATGGAAGACATTGTAAGCTTGGTGAATGGGGGAATCAAGCAGAAAACTTAGAAGATGTGAAAACAAAGGATTTCACAAATTGTGTAGGAAGGAACTGCTTCTGGTTTAAACCAATTAAACAGATTCTGGTTTAAACCAATGATAGACACAAGAAGCTGGAGTAACTCAGCGGGACAGGCAGCATCTCTGGGGAGAAGGAATGGGTGACGTTTCGGGTCGAGACCCTTCTTCAGAACGAAATCACCCATTCCTTCTCTCCAGTGATGCTGCCTGCCCTACTGAGTTATTCCAGCTTTTTGTGTCTACCTTTGATTTCACAAATTGACTGGATTGAGGAAAGTCAATTGCAGGAGAAGATTTGTTTGAGAGGGTAGTGGACAACCAGTAAAAGCGCTTATCTCCCACATCCAGGTGTTCCTTTTGGATCTTGAATTTCCCAAGTTTAGAGCACGAATACTGTAGTTATGGAATAGCCTCCTCGAGACACTGCTTCATTGCTTGCCATAATTTTTACAAATTTGCTGATAAAACCATGCCCCCAAAAACCCTCAAACCTATTTTTGCCCATCACGAGGAGTGAGTAAAACTGTCCCCAATGTGTTTCCCAGAAATAAATACAATGTTTTTCTATCAAAAAGGAGGTGCATAATTTACTCTGGATTTCTTATTACCTCCTGCAGACCAAATTAGTAAGATTAACGTAAGAAACAATGCCATTGATAAATAAATCAAAAGAAGCTACCAGATCTGTGGGGCGGCATAGTGGCACAAGTGGTAGAGGTGCATCCTCACAGTGCGAGAGACCCGGGTTCAAGCCTGGCCTCGGGTGCTGTCTCTATGGAGTTTTGCACATTCTCCATGTGACCGTGTGGGTTTCTTCTGGATGCTTCAGTTTCCTCCCACATCTCCAAAAGGGGCAGGGTTGCAGATTAATGGCATCTATAAAATTGCCCTTAGTGTGTAAGGAGTCGAGGAGAAAGTGGGATAGCATTCAATTAGTGTGGATGGGTAATCAATGGTCAGTGTGCCCTTGATGGGCCGAATGGTCTACTTTCATGCTGTATCTTTCAATTAATCATTCTGGATTCTGTCTTCTCCAATAAACGAGGGAAACCAATATGAGCCTAAAACATACACCCTAAATGACTGCTATCACTTATAATAATTAAAACCAGAACCAATGGGGAAGATAATGACAAGAGTTGCAACTTAAGTGTCAATATCTTCAGAGTAGCCATTTCAGAGTATCTTTCAATTTGGGACTGAAAGTGAAAGAGAAAGAATTCTTGAAGTGCTGGAAATTTGGAAAAAAATCTGACTTTCAAAATGTAGCAAATGATTTTATGTATTGCTTTACCATGGGAAAAGATCCCAAGGCTCATTCACAATTGCGTAAAACAAAATAGGAGAGGGACAAAGGGTTTCATTAATCTCAGGAGGGTTTTAAAGGGGAAGTGAAACAGCAGAGGTTTAGAAAGATGTGTAAAGCTTACAGCCGAGGTGGCTAAAGGCAAATTAGCAATGATGGGGATTAGCAATGATGGCAATTGGAGGAAACGTAAGAAACCAGAGTTAGAGGAATGGAGAGGTTTATGAGGCTGCAAGAGGTTATGTACACATTGCACCTGAATTCTAAAGGAATATAAGGATTTGGATGACAAAGTTAAGTTGGGACTGCTGGATCACCAGCTCCATACCTTATATTGGGTATACAAGGAAATGGGATAATGTGAAATGTTTTGAATGAGCTGATTTATTAAGAATGAGAGACTATGCTGGAGAGCTTTGGCATTGTCAAGTCTGGGTTTGACAAAGGTTTGAATGAAAATTGAAGGTGAGGGTGGAGGGGCAGAAGTTTATGGAGACAATTGGTGATAGAGGAAAGAAGACGAGAGTTGTCTGTATTCCAGAAGTATTCAGAGATGAGAGCGTAAGATGAGGACATCATCGTGCTGAGGTGCTGTTGTTCTGCTATGTCATTCCATTTTGCTTTTAAAAACACTGTTTATATAGATTGGGTAAATGTGCAGAGTCTCTTGCTCAGAGTAGGGGAATCACGAACAAGAGGACATAGGTTTAAAGTGAGGAGAAAAGATTTAATAGGAACCTGAGGGGTAACTTTTTCACGTAAAGGGTAGTGGGTGTATTGAACGAGCTGCCGGAGGAGGTAGTTGAGGCAGGTACTATCACAATATTTAAGAAACAGACGGGTACATGAATAGGGCAGGTTTAGAGGGATATGGGACAAATGCAGGCAGATGGGACTAGTGTAGGTGGGACATGTTGGCCGGTGTGGGCAAGTTGGGCTGAAGGGCCTGTTTCCACGCTGTAATACTCTGTGACTCTATATTTCCTATTTAAGGACAATGATGTATATATTCCTGAACATGACGAGGATCGCAGATGTTTTAATACAGAAAGCAGTTCTTTTCCCATTGTTTTCAGCAGAAGGTTGGTACAATTAATCACCAATATAATGGCCGAAATGTCATATTACAGGTGCTCTATACTATCAAAGCTCGGCTCCTGAGTCTTGATGGGTACAAAATCAGTGGGAATGGAGAGAGAACATGAGTTATAAGGGGACAAGGCATCAAAGGGTGATCAAAGGATTGACTGAACTGCATGGCAGCCCCACAGAGATGAAGGGCCAAAGGCTAGACAAGTTCTGTATGGCACTGCAGGGTTTGTGGAGATGAAATATTACTGGGCAGGACTTCAAGTTAAGCATTGTAACTTTTAAACAAGTGGAGTTTTATTGAACTTTTGACATGTGGCCCTTAGCAGAGTATTAAAGTCGTGTGGACGTATTATGAGAGGTGAAAGGCATAGAAATATCCACAGCCAATAACTCAAGACCTACCGTGATACTTCACCCCAGACCCTTTGCACATGTGGCTTGATGAGCCACTTCTACATGGGCTTTGCATGAAATCATCTTTTCTCGTGTGCGAGAGTAGTTTGAAATGTGGGACGTGGAGGACCAGTCACCATCTGGTAACTATTAAGTCAGTAACTTTTAAAAAGAAAGAGAAAAAATAAGCCTGGAGTGACACTAGATCCGAGGATAAGGAGAAAGGCAGTAATCCGGCAATTAGTTTCAAATGATAAGACAAGAAGTAGTTGTTTTTAGAGATAGAATAGCTTGAAAGTTTAACTCCCTGACAGATATGAAGAGCAGCATTTTGCAGCTATGTGTAGTTAAGTTTATTGTCACATGTACCGAGGTACAGTGAAAAGCGTTTGTTGCGCGCTAACCAGTCAGTGCTTACAATCGAGACATTCACAGTTTACATAGACATGATAAATGGAATAAAGTGAATAACGTTTAACGCAAGATAAAGCCAGTAAAGTTCAATCAAAGATAGTCCGAGGGTCTCCAATTAGGTAGATAGAAGTTCAGGACTGCTTTTATGTTGTGGTAGGATGGTTCACTTGCCTAATAACAGCTGGAAAGATACTGTCCCTGAATCTGGAGGTGTGCATTTTACACTTCTATACCTTTTGCCCGATGGGAGGGGGGAGAAGAGGGAGGGTGGCCAGGGTGCAATTCATCCTTGATTATGCTGCTGGCCTTGCCGAAATGTCATTTTGCAGTTGAAATGTTTAGTCAACATGACATAGTTCTGATGGAATGTCACTGGTATTGTTTAAGTAGGAAGAAACTGGCACTAACTATATACGTGATTATTGTGATGAGTGTTCACTTGTAGGAAATGACATCCATTTAGGTTTATTGTATTGTTGGCTGAATTCCTATTTCTTGTAAATTTTGAATGTAACAGCATGACGGAAAAGCGCTAATTTACACCACCTGTATAGGGACACCTTTCTGCAAAATATTGTTATCCACATTAGGTGACATGGTGACATAGCAGTAGAGCTACTGCCTTACAGCACCAGAGACCCGGGTTCGATCCTGACTACAGGTGCTTGTCTATGCGGAGTTTGTACATTCTCCCCAACCGTGACCTGCATGGATTTTCTCCGAGATCTTTGGTTTCCTCCCACACTCCAAAGGCGTACTGGGTTTGTAGGTTATTTGGCTTGGTATAATTGTAAAATTGTCCCTAGTGTATGTAGGGTAGTTTTAATTTGCGGGGATCGCTGGTCGGTGCAGACTTGGAGGTCCGAAGGGCCTGTTTTCGCGCTATATCTCTAAACTAAACTAAACATTGAACAAGTGTTATACAATACAATACAATACAATACAATACCATTTATTTGTCATTTGAACCTCACATGAGGTTCAAACGAAATTTGGTTTCTGCAGCCATACAAGAAAAGAACCAAGACACACACCAACACAATTTACACAAACATCCATCACAGTGAATCTCCTCCTCACTGTGATGGAAGGCAAAGTCTTTTCTCTCCCCTGCTCTCCATTCTTCTCCCGAAGTCAAAGCCCCCGGCAGGCGCTGACAAGTCCCACGGCCATTTAAAGCCGTGCCGGGCGATGTAAGGCCCTGCCCCGGGTCTTGATGTTGGAGGCCCCTGCGGGTGCTAGCAAGCCCGCGGCAATTTAAAGCCGCGCCGGGCGATGTATGGCCCTGCTCCAGGTCACTTTCAACCCCGCAATTCGGGCGGGAGAAGTCGCCGTTGCCGGTGCCCCGCAAAGCAGTCTCCCACCGGGGACCCGCGAGCTCCCGGTGTCATCATCCACCGGAGTCGGGTCGCAGCCGCGCGCCACCGCAGCTCTCCACGCTCCGAACTCTCCGCGCTCCGAAGCTGGCCAGCTCCACGATGGTAGGTCCGCAGCTCCGCAGGCTCCGTTACTTGAGGCCCAAGGTCGTTCCAGTTGGAGGCTGCTCCACGATGCTAGGCCCCAACGACAACGGAGACCCGACAGGGAAAAGGTCGGGTCTCCGTGCAGGGAAGAGATTTAAAAGTTTCCCCCACCCACCCCCCGCCCCCCACACATACACATTTAAAAGCCCAATACAAACTATACCCTCAACGGGACAAAAAAATAAAAAAACACAGACAGATTGCAGAGGCCGCTGCGACATCGGTCGCGCCGCCCACCCAACCAGTGCCAGCGAATAATTTGTCTGCCTTTGTTGCCATCAAGAATCGATTCTTCTAATTGTCGCTGTAAATGTCGGGTATGATTCTTGATACCTAATGGGCCTGTCCCACTTACGCGACTTTTTCAGCGACTGCCGAGGCCCGTCATAGGTCATTGCAGGACACAGAAAATTTTCAACATGTTGAAAATCCAGCGGCGACCAGAACAAGGTACGACTCTTTGGGCGACTACTCACGACCATACAGCCTTCACCCCGCAACATGTCGCCAGGGTGTCGCCTGTATGGTCGTGAGTAGTATCCTCAGGTGCCCAAAGACTCCTGCCGTCTTTCTGGTCGCCGCTGGATTTTCAACATGTTGAACATTTACGGCGACCTGCAACGACCTATGACGGGTGCCGGTTAGTCGCCAAAAAAGTCGCGTAAATGGGATAGGCCCATAATTCATAACACCATGTGATTGACAGCCATATTACTGTTTCTTTGCTGTTAGAGGTGGGTTACTGAATGATTGATATATAGGCAAACAAAGAGTTGTTTAAGAGTTGGGAACAACTGCTGTGGTAGCTTAGAAGTTGAAATGAGCTCAGTCAATTTATTGTGTCTATGCTGACTCTTTGCAAGATCAATTCAGAAGTAATTCCACATATTTTGGACTGGTGTCATTATATTTCAAGAAAGTATTTCTGCTTTTTCGGAATCCTTTGGTGTATTCTTGCATTTAAATCAATAATAATAATATTGTCATCTTCTCCTTTTTGGTTCTGTATTGCAAGAATTATTTCTGGAAGAATGGGTGATGTAGCATCACGTACTGATATACCTTAAATGGCAATTGCCCCTAAGAACATAAATCAGGAGCAGGAGCAGATCAAACAGCTCCTTGTGTCTATTCTGAGAGTCTTCAAGATCATTAATGTTTCTTCAACTCAGGTTCCGCTTTCCTGCCTAATCCTCATAACCCTTATTTAGAAAGCCCTCAAGATCTATTGAGCTCAGCCTTGATCTCATTCAAAGACCAAACATCCACATCCCTCCAGGGTAGAGAATTCCAATGATTTACAACTCTAAATGATGAAGTGTCTCATTATCTCAGTCCTAAAAGATCGGCCCCTTATCCTAAGTTTGTGTCCTCCTGTTTCCAGACTCTTAAGCCGAAGATCCACTATGTTGGGTAACCTTGAAAAGGTATCCACAGATCGGCCCCAGGCTACAGCAAGGTTCTGTTCCTGCGAACCATTCGTAACCCAAAGTGTCAGGTGTTTGTAACCTGTGAGTTGACAATACTGCCATTCAACGCAATAACATTCTCAGCAGAGAAGTGTCCACGTGGAAGGTGGTAGATGAACAGGAATAGATGGAGCATACATTTATGCAATACCTTTCACAACTTCAGAAATGCTTTGAAGCAATGAAGGATCTCCCTCTCTGCATCTACCCTGTCAATCCCTTTTGGGTTCAGGTTTCAATAGACAGTAGACAATAGACAAAAGACAATAGACAATAGACAATAGGTGCAGGAGTAGGCCATTCGGCCCTTCAAACCAGAACCGCCATTCAATGGGATCATGGCTGATCATCCCCAATCAGTACCCTGTTCCTGCCTTCTCCCCATATCCCCTGACTCTGCTATTGTTAAGAGCCCTATCTAGCTCTCTCTTGAAAGCATCCAAAGAACCTGCCTCCACCACCCTCTGAGGCAGAGAATTCCACAGACTCACCATTCTCTGTGAGAAAAAGTGTTTCTTCGTTTCCGTTCTAAATGGCTTACTCCTTACTCTTAAACTGTGGCCCCTGGTTCTGTACTCCCCCAACATCGGGAACATGTTTCCGGCCTCTAGCGTGTCCAAGCCCTTAACAATCTTATATGTTTCAATGAGATCTCCTCTCATCCTTCTAAACTCCAGAATGTACAAGCCCAGCTGCTCCATTCTTTCAGCATATAACAGTCCCGCCATCCCGGGAATTAACCTTGTAAATCTACGCTGCAGTCCCTCAATAGCAAGAATGTCCTTCCACAAATTCAATATGATTACCTCTCATTCTAATCTCTAATGTGTCAAGGCAAATTCCTTGTATGTGAATACTTGGCCAATAGACTTACTTACTTACTATGGGAGAGAGCGCAGGCTCGGCGATCGCTTCGCTGAACACCCCCTCTCAATCCGTGTTCACCAACTTGATTGCCCGGTTGCTCAGCACTTCAACTCCCCCTCACATTCCCAATCTGACCTGGGCCTCCTCCATTACCTGAGTGAGGCCCAGCGCAAACTGGAGGAACAGCACCTCATATTTCGCTTTGGTAGTTTGCACCCCAGCTGTGTGAACGTTGACTTCTCCAATTTTAGATAGCCCTTGCTTTCTCCCTCCTTCCCCTCCCTCTCCCCCTTCCCAGTTTTCCCATGTCCTACTGTCTCCGGCTACTTCCTTTCTCATTTCCCCCCCTCCCCCCGACATCAGTCTGAAGAAGGGTCTCTACCTGAAACGTCACCTATTCCTTCACTCCATGGATGCTGCCTCACCCGCTAAGTTTCTCCAGCATTTTTTGTCTATCTCCGATTGTTCCGGCATCTGCAGTTCTTTCTTAAACATAGAATAGTTATGGTCCTTTGAGTCTTTGCCGGATCCTAATTGGGAAAACTGGTAAATTCCATTTTCGTGTTGAGGAAGGAACTGCAGATGTTGGTTTAAACCGAAGATAGACGCAAAATGCTGAAGTAATTCAGCCGGACAGGCAGCATCTCTGGAGAGGTTCGGGTCGACACTCTTCTTCAGACTCTTTTTCATTCCAATTTCTTGCTCTTTTCCCATTGTGTTTTAGTTATTTTCTCTTGAGTGCCAATCCAGTTCCCTGGTGAAAGCCCTGATCAATTCCATTCCAAATCCTTTACAGGCCATGTGTTCCAGATCATAACGTCCATCCACGTAAAAATAACCCTTCCTCCTGTACCAATACTTTAATCTCTTGCCCAAAGTTCTAAACCTGTTTCTCCCATGAACCATACGCTAATGGGAGCAGCTTCCTTTTGTTCATAATAAAACACAGAAAACGTTGAATACGTTCAGCAAAACAGACTGTATCTATGAAAATAGAAACAGTTCCCTTGAAAGGACCCGGGTATTAAGTGCTAACATTTTCTCTTTTCACAGATTCTGCCTGACAGGCAGACTTTTCCCAGCATTTTCAGATTTGTTTTTTTTATTTCAGATTTCCAACATATGTACATTTGTGATCCTCATTCCTTCTCTCAATCCAATAAACATCAGGTATGGTTTTGAACACCTCTAGCAAATCTTCTTGATTAGAACGGGTGTCAGAGGTTATGGGGAGAAGGCAGGAGAATGGGGGTTAGGAGGGAGTGAAAGATCAGCCATGAGATAGACGAGATAGAGATAGGGATGGTGATAGATTGGCCATGATTGAATGGCGGAGTAGACTTGATGGGCCAAATGGTCTAAATCTACTCCTTTTACTTATGAACTTATGATCTTCTCTCAATCTTCTTGACGATATGGAGAATAACTCCACCTTTCCAGTCCATTGTTCTCGCTATAATGTTAATTCTTGAAAGCATTCAAGTAAATCTCTGCTGCACCCTTTCTTGGAGCTCATCAAGTGGTGACCAGAACTAACCAGTATAGGTGAATCATAATTCCTCTTTTCTACTAGAATATTTCCTTGATTGTGGGAATCAATAGATATTTGCTGCCTTGCAGGTACGTAGTTTAAATCCAGTAATCAGATGCGCTATCATTAAAATTCTGTTCACTTTCTAAAACATTATTTTAGTAATGTCATCTCTCACTGAAGATTAATAAAGCATTTGTCTGCTGCTGCAGCACATTAACATAAATTAACAGGAAGGATAACTGATAGGAAAAGGTATCTGTTGATTGTGAGATGTGTAAACAATTGCGACAAAAATGTACGCAAACTGATTATTAAGTTTGCGGACAACACTAAATTTGGTGGAGTGGTGGATAGCGAGGAAGGTTATAAAGGATATAGGAGGATACAGAAGAGATGGATATTTTGGCAGAAAAATAGCTTATGGAGTTTAACCACAACAAATGTGATGTACTGCACGTTGGGAGGTTAAATGTACGAGGAACTAAATATAAGGACCCTTCAAAGCAAGGATATATAGAATAATCTTGGGATGCAATTCCATAGCTCACTAAAAGTGACAACACAAGTTGATAGGGTGGTAAAAAAGGCAAACAGATACCAAGTTTTACCGTCGTATCTACTTGTGCCAGCTTTCATTGGTCTGGCATTAAATATATTCTGGTAGCCATATTACAGGTAGAATGTGGAGGCTTTGTAGACGGTGCGAAGAGGTTCACCAAGATGTCGCCTGGATTGTAGAGAATTAGCTATGAGAATCATAGTCATAGAGTTATACAGCAGAAAAACAAGTCCGCAGTTCAACTCATCCATGTTAACCTAGATGTCGATCTGAACTAGTCCCGTTTACCTGCATTTGGCCCCTGTTTCTCAAAACATGTCCTGTCCAAATAACTTGTCATTATACACAGTTCTACAGCTTTCTCCAGTAGCTCATTCCACATACACACAATCACCTGTGTGAAAAAATGTCCTTTTTTTACCCCTCTCACCTTAAATCTATTTAGCCCACGAGACCACGCCGACTGCCCACACTCTTGCTCTATATCCTACAAACTGGGGATACATTTTTACAGAAGCCAATTAACCTACAAACCTGCCTTTCTTTGGAATGTGGAAGGAAACGAGAGCACCCAAAGAAAATCCATGCCGTCACTGAGAGAACGAACAAACTCCGCGCAGACAGCACCTGGAGTTAAGATCGAACCTGGGTGTCTGGTGCAGTGAGGCAGCAACTCTACTGCTGTGCCACTGTCCTGATCCAAAAGGTCATCTATCCATGTTCTCCAGAGATGCTGTCTGACCCACTGAGGTACTCCCCCATGTTGTGTCTTTTTTTTCATAAACCAGCATCTGCAGTTCCTTGTTTCTACAAACATAGCTAAAGGGCCTGTCCCACTTGGCCATCATTTGTGCCTCATTTACACGTCAAATGTTAAATAGGTCGATGCGTCGTTACGCGTGACATCACGCGCAAATCACGCGTCTTCATGCCGTCTGGTGTGTGTGACATCATTAGAATACCCTGCGGCACACGGCGATGCATGGCCACGCACGGTGACGTAACTTACTTACTTACTTACTTACTTACTTACCACGCGATACATGTGAGACATCGGGATGCCAGCGTGCGACGCCAATGTGTCAGAGAGCGTACGTGATACGTCATGCAGGTGGCGCGCGAGGATTTCGATAAAATACTGGAGCGCCACGCGATACCGCTCGCAACTCCACACTCCCCCACGCCTCTCCACGCACCCGTCCCACTCTACCCACATGCTACCCGTGCATCACAAAGCGACAACCACATTTTTGGAGGTCGCGTAAATGGCGCGCAAATGACTGCCAAGTGGGACATGCCCTTAAGACTTCCTTTCATTCCGAAAGCCAGCAAATAAACTGGTCTGGCAACCTGGAGAGATTAACAAGTTAGTTTGTAAATTGGACTGACATTCAGCAATTCAATCACATGCTTGGAACACCCAGCAGAGCCCGCAGTGAAGGGAAGCACTAGTCTCATTAACACCTTTTAAAAGCTCGAATCAAAGCTCTTTCACTCCAGCCACACAGGTTTCCCAGGCACTCTGCACAAACCGATCAGTAAATGCTGCACTAATTCATCCCAAGCTTTTTGTCATCCCCTCCCTCCTTAATGCCTGATTGACCGTACAGATCATGAAACAAAACTGAAAATAATCTTGCAGCACATCTGTGAGAAAAACAATTAACTATTCTGCTCTAATGCACTTTTTTACTTGGAAGCAAAGTAAATGTTGGCGGCCTTAGATCTTTACAAATGTTTATTGATTGATTAAAAGACACAGCATAGAAACAGGCCCTTCTGCCCACCGAGTTCATGCCGACCATCAATCACCCGTTCACTAGTTCCATGTTATCCTACTTTTGCATCCACTCCCTACACCCCAGGGTCAATTTACAGAGGCTGGATAACTACAAACCCGCACGTCATTTGGGATGAGTGAGGAAACCGGAGCACCTGGATGAAACCCACACGGTCGCAGGGGGAACGTGCAAACTCCACACAGGCAGCACCCAAGGTCAGGATTGAACCTGGTTCTCTGACGGTGAGACAAGTTTTGGATGCCTTGCCTCACAGTACATCTGAGATGTTGAATGCATGGGTACCAGAGAGTCCTGTTGAGAACCCATGTTTCATTTTATAATACTTTAAACACCACATTGCATCACAACTTTGTATTTGCTTGCTTTCAATGCCAATTGGAGCAAGGAAGGTCAATGAATACGGTACCTAAAGTGACAAAAGGTATCTTTTGATTTTTTTCAGTATTTGCGTTTTGAGTGTAGCATTGCTAATATTATTTCTTCATTAACTGGCATTTTAATTTTTGAGATTTAGCAGAGCGATGCATAATGGAAACAAGCTCTTCTGCCCATTGAGTCCACGCCGACCACCGATCACCGGTACACTAGTTCTAAGTTATCCCACTTTCGCATCCTACACACTGGTGGCAATTTACAGAAGCCAATTAACCTACAAACCTGCACGTCTTTGTGGAGGAAACCAGAGGACCCGGAGAAAACCCATGGGATCACAGGGTGAACGAGCAAACTTTGCACATACAGCAGCCGTAGTCAGGATCGAACCTGGTTCTCTGCCATTGTAATGCCCCTGTCCCACTTAGGAAACCTGAACGGAAACCTCTGGAGACTTTGCCCCCCACACAATGTTTCCGTGCGGTTCACGGAGGTTCCCGGAGGTTTTTGTCAGTCTCCCTACCTGCTTCCACTACCTGCAACCTCCGGCAACCACCTGCAACCTCCGGGAACCTCATGGAAACCTTGGGTGGGGCACAAAGTCTCCAGAGGTTTCCGTTCAGGTTTCCTAAGTGGGACAGGGGCATTAGGCAGCAACTCTACCGATGCACCACTGTTGCCACCCTTTTACTCCAGGAAAGATTTGGTGGGCAGCAGTTCTCTTTTATTCTTTCAGCTGCAGTATTCATGAGCAGGCCTTGGCTCAGTAATGTTTCAACAGCTGTAGACAGCTGCTCGGCCTTGCCGAGACCCCAGCAGGGTGCCACGTGCCATCTGGAGGTAGGTAGCACACCTGCAGGCAATGTGGAGCTGAGGGACAGACCTGTCCTCCGTTGATAACCTTGCAGTTCACTGCTTAGTCAGCGCTGTGATATCAGCTGCTCATGGTTTGAACACATGTCCGAAACTTCAGTCAGCATGCCGTAACTTCACAATTCCTTTCCCACTGAATAACTGGGCGCAGCTGCCTTATCTCTACTGTAAGCACAAATGTTGACTGGTACATTGCCAATCTGGAACCCATCCTGATGTTTCAAGATTTCAAGATTCAAGATTTCAAATTTATTTTGTCACATACACCTTTCGGTGTAGTGAAATTCTTTTTGCCATGCAGCACATAAAAAAAGAATACAACATAACAGTAATAGATAGTTTCAGATAGATACATCAAAACATCCCCCCACAATGGTTCCCATTATGGGGAAAGGCACAAAGTCCAGTCCCATCCCCATGTCCACCCATAGTCGGGCCTCCTTACTCGAGACGCGCAGCTCCGCCGCCGATGCCGAACCGGCACCCCTGCCGCCGCCGCTGAGCCGGTGCCGCCACCGCTGCTGAGCCGGTGCCGCCGCTGCTGCTGAGCCGGTGCCGTAGCCGGTGCTGAGCCGGTGCCGTCGCCGGTGCTGAGCCGGTGCCGTCGCCGCCGCTGAGCCGGTGCCGCCGCCGCTGAGCCGGTGCCGCCGCCGCTGAGCCGGTGCTGAGCCGGTGCCGCCGCTGCTGCTGAGCCGGTGCCGTAGCCGGTGCTGAGCCGGTGCCGTCGCCGCTGCTGAGCCGGTGCTGAGCCGGTGCCGTCGCCGCTGCTGAGCCGGTGCCGCCGCCGCTGAGCCGGTGCTGAGCCGGTGCCGTCGCCGGTGCCGTCGCCGCTGCTGCTGAGCCGGGGCCGCCGCCGCTGCCGATGCCGAAGCTCCAGTCCCCTCAGGAGACGCCGCTCCAGGCCCGCTGGTAGGCCGCTGGGACGGGTCGAAGCTGCAGCCCGGAGAAAAGCTGCATCTCCGACCAGGTAGGGACCCTGAAAATTAGTTTCCCCCTCCCCTCCCCCCTCCCCCACACATAAAAGCTAGACCTCCTCAAACCAAAACACTAAACTAACTAAAAATAAGAAAAAGAGACGAAAAAACAGACAGCTGCAGGCTAGGCAGCCATTGGACGGCACCCCTCCCACCTCATGTCATGATATTTATTTTGTAGGCCTGCTGAAGGATAATTGACCTGAAAATTAACTGTGTTTCTCTCTCTGCAGATGTTACTAGTCAAGCTGAGCATTGCCGGCATTCTCTGCATTCATTTCAGATTTCCAGAATCTGCAGCTTTCTGCTGGCATATATGAAGAATTCCATTTTCAAGCTTCACCATGATGCCTGATGGAGTATAAGTATTCGTGCAATGGAAGGGAGAAGAATTAATGCTGTATTAAGGCTTGCTATGGAATGGAAATTTGGGTGATCTTTTCTTGACAAGTTCCTTATTGTCTGCTTCATAAGTTCATAAGTGTATGTTACTGGAACCGAATTAAACCCCTGTCCCACTGTACGAGGTAATTCACGAGTTCTCCCGAGTTTTCCCCTGATTTGAACTTGGAGAATGTCGTAGCGGGTCCGTGGATGTCTCATAGCAGCTCATAATGCTAACATAGGTATAAAAAGTAACAATTGTTTTCATCACGAGTGTTTTTTAACTCATGGACATTTTTTTGCAAGGATGAAAAAACGTCACGAGTTACCGGATGTCCCGAATACCTACCGTTAGCGTTACGAGCCGCTACGAGACATCCACGGACTCCTACGGGACCGCTACGGACATTCTCCGAGTTCGAATCAGGGACAACTCGGGAGAACTCGTGAATTACCTTGTACAGTGGGACAGGGGCTTTAGGCCATAAGACCCATCAAGTCTATTCCGCCATCCAATCATGGCTGATCTATCTTTCCTTCTCAATCCCATCCTCCTGCCTTCGCCCATAACCTCTGACACCCATACTAATCAATAATCTATCCATCTCTGCCTTAAAAATAACCATTGACTTGGCCTCCACAGCCTTCTGTGGCAATGAGTTCCACAGATTTACCACCCTCTGATGAAATAAATTCCTCCTCATCTCCTTTCTAAAGGTACATCCTTTTATTCTGAGGCTATGGCCTCTGGCTCTAGACTCTCCAACTAGTGGAAGCATCCTCTCCACATCCACTCTATCCAGGCCTTTCACTGTTTGGTACCTCAATCCACCTCTGATTTCTGGAACTTAAGATGCTGCATGCTTACTTTAACCTGCATCCTCTCTACCAGATATGTTGCAACTACCATCTTTAGAAGAAGTCTGAAGAAGGGTCTCATCTCGATCCGAAACGTCACCCATTACTTCTCTCCAGAGATGCTGCCTGCCCACTGAGTTACTCCAGCATTTTGTGTCTATCTTCGGGGGAAACCAGCATCTGCAGTTCCTTCCTACACATACCATGTTTCGAGACAATATTCAGGATTGCATCTCCTACTCATTCCAACACATCGTCTGCAGAAGCTTTGCAGAATTCAAATACTTTACCTGTCATGTTTTGAAGTCAGGCTGCCTTTAACCCTTCACCAGTTTGCCTCTGCCTTTCATGCAGACTCACATATATTGATCCACACTTAATGATCATTAAAAGAAACAAATATTGTTGTAACTAAAATCCTTTTAAAAACATAACATCTTTCCTGGCGATGCTGCGTCTCGAAGTGAGCATATCCCTTCCTGGCCCCCATTTTAATACACTCACTGTACATCATGTGCTAAGCGTTAGAAGCGTACAGAATTCCTTTAAATTTACTGACCGTGCATTATCAGTCCCCTTGCCCTATAGGCAACTCATAGTCCAATGAACACTGCTCCCAATATTGCTGCACTAAGATTACATTATCATCCCTTTCATTTCTTCTTGAGTCATTTTTTTTAATAGAATTCTCGTGTAAGTAATAGCTGTGACTCAATTTCCAAAAATCCAAAAGGTGTCAAATATCAGACAATTTCTCTGAATGGAAGGATACTTTAGTAAGTTAATTAGTCACAGTGTTATTGTTTAAGACTATGATCTGCGTCTATTCAACTAGATACCCCGTTTGCACAGATGACTAAGTTTTACTGAGGAGCCTTTGCTAATCATTTTCCTGAGAAGACCTTAGAGCCTGACAGATCTTGGTTTAGGCACAACACTGCCTCATTATTGTGATACAATGATCTCTACAGCAGGTTAAACTCTGACAGAAATGGACCATAAACATTAAGTTAATGGCACTTACTTGTGCTGTAGAATGCTTTAGGTCCCACCTCAATGACATTTGATTTCACGTTGTTATGTGCCACATAGCCCTAGAATTATTTCCTCTCATTAATAGTCATAAAGTTATGCAGCATGGAAACAGGCCCTTTGGCCCAACCTATCCATGCCAACCAAGTTACCAAGCTGATCTAGTCCTATTTGCCTGCATTTAGCCTATTTCCCATTGATTTGTTTCTATTCTTGTCATGAGCTCATGATGCAGTTCTACAGGACTTTGTTTAGGCCACATTTGGAATATTGTGTGCAGAATGCTGCTTGGATTAGAGGGTTTCAGCTGCAGGGAAAGGTCAGTTAGACTTGGGTTGTCTTCTCGGGAATGCCGGAGGTTGAGGAGAGACACGATAGAAGTATATAAAATTATGAGAGGTATAGAAAGGGTAGACAGTCAGAACCTTTTTCCCAGGCTGAAATGTCCAACACTAGAGGGCATATCTATAAGGCGAGAGGGGGAAAGACTAATGGAGATGTGTGGGCATTTTTTCACACAGAGGGTGGCGAGGGTCTGGAACGCATTGCCAGGGGTTGTGGTGGAGGCAGATACAATAGTGGTGTTTAACAGGCTTTTGGATAGGCATATGGAAATGCAGGCTATGGATCATGTGCAGGCAGATGAGATAAATTCAGCCTGGCACCATGTTCAGCACAGACATTGCGGGCCGAAAGTTCCGTTCCTGTGCTGTACAATATATGCTCCATATTGTAATTATACCTGCCTCTGCCACTTTCTCTGGCAGTGCATTTAACATAGTACGAAAAAGTTGCCCCTCAGGCCTCCTTTAAATATTTCCCCACTCAGCTTAAATCTACACCATCTCATTTTAAACTCCCTAACAAGTGGCAATGCCTGCCATTTGAATTCCCATCATATTCCTAGCATTAACATAGATTGAATGGAGGCGTTCCTGAGAGATCGCCAATTCTTTTCATTTTCTAAAATTCTGTCATGTAGATACGTAATGTTCATTCAAGTCATTTCCTAAGACAAAATCCTCCTAAGAAAAGTAATGTGTGGCAAGAAAATAAAATTAATATTGCTTAAATTTCAAGTTAAATCTAATTTATTATCATATGCACGTATGCTGAGGGGTAGGTACAATGAAAATCTTGCTGACAGCACCATCACTGCCACTCCATCATTGGCACTCACACAACACAACACACAGAAACATCAATTATACAAATGATAAATTATATAAATTATAAATTATACATCAATTATGTAAGACAGTGAAAAATAAAAAGACGGGAAAAATAAGACATTAGTGCAAAAACAAGTTCAAGGTGGAGCAAGCGGAGGCTCATAATGTTCCGTTACTGAGGTGGGGTTAGGCTTGTGAGATTGTTGCAAGCAGTTGCAAGCAGACAATAAAATAACCATTGAACCATTGAACCATTGAACCATTGAGGGAATGTAGCTCAACCTGAACGTGGTGGTCTATGATTTTAGCTTTCTGTACCTTCCGACCGATGAAAGTAGCGAGAAGAGACATGACCTCGATGGAGGGGAACCTTGATGATAGATGCATCCTTCCTGAGGTAGAATCTCCCAGGTAGCTACTTTCAATGGTGGAGAGGGCTGTGCCCATGATGGACCGGGTGGAATCCATCATTCTCTGCAGCCTCTGGCCAACGGCAATTCAGCCACATGGATCGTAATCCTAAAATTAGAGGGTGAAATGAAAGAGGCATGGCGTGCTTGGCCAGAACGTGTGTATGTTGGTGCTAATCAGTGAGTTATGATTAAAAGAGAACTGAAGCATACCTTATTATCGGCTGGCTCTGGAAAAGCATGGATAGGAACAGAAGAGATGGGACATAATTGAGAACTTCCTTGATGCATCGCTTGTGTAGGAAGGCAATGCAGATGGTGGTTTACACCGAATATAAACACAAAATGCTGGAGTAACCAGTCTGAAGAAGGGTCTCGAACAAAAACATCACATATTCCTTTTCTCCAGAGATGCTGCCTGACTCGTTGAGTTACACCAGCATTTTGTGTTGATCTTTGATGCATTGCTGTCTTGGCCAATGGAACAGCAGGAAAAAGACGTACTTCAACCCACGGAAGAAGAGAGCTCTAACCCAGGACACCGTTTAACGTTGCAACGAAAGCAGAAAGGGCTGGAAATGCACATCATGTGTGTGAATATTGACTTAAGCAACTTCAGATGTCACCTATTTTAATTTCATGACGGACTTCCAGTATGTCCATGTTTTTGATTTTTTTTTTGGTCTCTTCTGTTTCCCTCAGGCTTCTAACTTCATTAGTGGTTCAAAGGTCCGGTGTGTCTTTGCGGGCTGGAACTGTGGATTATTGAAGCGCCTCAACCAGCAATTTCAGGTGAATAAGGCACAGTCAGTGAAATGGAAATAGTCAGTCAGAACTTGCCATAGCATTTTCACTGCTGTTATTTGCTTCGCAGTGAACAGCAGCTTTCGAACTTGCTGAGCTTGCACATTAAACTCACCACAGGAATGTTGGAACCCCTACTTAATAGTTGAAGTGAGAACTTCACAACTTAGTTTTGTTAATACAACACCCATCAACCACTTCACTCAGGAAAGGAAGTACTTAAACTGTTGAGTCTTTATCCTGCATGTTATGAACTCCTTGTCGGAAAACTGTAATTCACTTCTTCTTTGCCTCTGCATTTATACTTTCTCCCTTAATCCAGTCATTCTTTCTCTCGTGGGTACACAAAAATGCTGGAGAAACTCAGCGGGTGCAGCAGCATCTATGGAGCGAAGGAAATAGGTAACAGTCTGAAGAAGGGGTTCGGCCCGACACGTTACCTATTTCCTTCGCTCCATAGATGCTGCTGCACCCGCTGAGTTTCTCCAGCATTTTTGTGTACCTTTGATTTTCCAGCATCTGCAGTTCCTTCTTGAACAATTCTTTCTCTCTTTATCTTTCTCCTTCTGTCTCTGATTTGTGTCCGGTTCAGCCCTCTGTTTCATAATCCTTCTCTATGTTCCTTTTGCAGTGTCTAAATACCATCCGTTAAGGAGATGATCTTCTGATCCTGTAATTCACCAATGTCCCAGATACCCCAATGTCCTTACTCTGGCATTGCCTGCTTGCACATCAAGTATAGCAGTGGGGTAAAAACTGTTTTTAAGTCTGTTTGTCCTTTGCCTGTGTGTGTCTTTGGGCAAGACACTTCACTCACCTTTGCCTGTGTGTGTGAATGTAATTATGTGAAGCACTTTGGGGTCAATGCAAGTTGACTAAAAATGTGCTATATAAATAAAGAAATTTAAATTTAAGTAATTCGCAGGGGAAAGTAACGTTTGAACTGAAGGATGCAAGAGCCGAATAGCAATGAGCCGAAATAGATGCTTCCCTCCTGAGATGTTTTGGGCCATTGACTCTATTTTATCTGATCAAGATGGTCGGTTTGTTCACTCTAATAAGATAAGTGGAGCGTGAACACCTCTGCGCTGCTGCAAAAGGTCCAGCAGAGACTGCACTTCCTGAGGGTGCTCAGGAAGAATAACATCAATCAGAGACTGCTGCTGTCCTTTTATCGGTGCTCCATTGAGAGCATCCTAACATACTGTGTATGCGTATGGTACACCAGCTGCACAGCGGCTCAGAGGAAAGCGCTCCAGAGGGCCATTGACAATGCCCAGAGGATTGTCGGCTGCCCTCTCCTTACCTTGGAGGACTTACACAGTTCCCGCTGCATCAAAAAATCCCAGAGTATTATAAAGGACATTTCCCACCCCGGACACTCCCTGTTTGAACTGTTGCCGTCAGGCAGACGGTACAGATCTACAAGGACAAGGACAAACAGACTTAAAAACAGTTTTTACCCCACTGCTATAAAGGCACTAAATGTAGCCGCCAAGGAACGCAGGGGCGATACATACTAAGGGACTGTGGTACACTGTGAAATCCACAGAAGGATGTAGGGTTGGGTGTTTATGCGTGCTATTTTCATGATATTTATTTTAGTTGTTTATCTTTTTTAATATTTTACCTTGTATGTATCGTTAGCTTTTAGAAATGTTTGAATGGTGCACTGACTGGCTGACATTTTTAAATTTCGTTGTACATGGTTCATGTTACAATGACAATAAAGAAACTATTCTAACTATTCTATAATGCTCTCAGTATTCACTTGGAGGCACATTGATAGTGGGAACAGTCTGATATTCCCTGGGAAACTCGCAAAGAATTTCTGCATACATGTCTGTGGCAAGTTAACACCGCCATCTCTGCCCCAGGCACCCCCCAACCCCCCCCCCCCCCCCCCTCCCCCCCATCCCTCCAAGTCATTCTACTTATGGATATGGCATCAATTGTATAAATGTGGTTGTGTTGAGATCTAAATGATATCTCAGCTCCACAGTTCAACATACAATCCAGTCATGATACTTGAAGGGATTGCAGGGCTGCCAACATTGAGTGAGAGTTGGGAGTGAGAAATTGTGAGAGACCAAGCCCGAGGGAGCGTAGCAACCAAGGGGGAGGAGAGATGCCCCCCCCCCCCCCCCCCCCCCCCTTGATACGGAGCTTTTGCATTTCTCAGCTTGAAATTGTGCAATCTGGTGCATACCGTAGCGAGTCTTTTAACTTACACTTGAATGCAATATTTATACTTTAATTGGATTAGTTTGAAGGATATGAACCAAAAGCAGGTAGTGTAGCTGGGACATGTTGGCGGGTGTGGGCAAGTTGGGCCGAAGGGCCTGTTTTCACACTGTTTCACTCTATGACTACATTATACTTCCACCATGCATGAATGCTTCAAAATCAAGTGGTCGAGTTGTATTGCCATATACTCAAGCATAGAAACATAGAAAATAGGTGCAGGAATAGGCCATCGGCCCTTCGAGCCAGCACTGCCATTCAATATGATCATGGTTGTTCATCTAAAATCAGTACCTCTTTCCTGTTTTTTCCCCATATCTTTTGATTTCACTAACCCCAAGAGAAAAATGTAACTCTCTTGAAAACATCATGAATTGGCCTCCACTGCCTGCAGTGGCAGAGAATTCCACAGATTCACAACTCTCTGGGTGAAGAAAGTTTGTCCTCATCTCAGTTCCAAATGGCCTATCCCTTATTCTTAAACTGTGACCCCTGGTTCTGAACTCCCCCAACATCGGGAACATTTTTCCTGCAGCTACAGTAAGTGAAAATCTAGCAGGCAAGCAGGATGCTTTCTCCAACCACCCCCATTCGAAGGCCATTATCTTCCACCACTTCTACCCAGTGCTTGGTACCTACTTCCAGCAACCACTGGTTGTCCTCCAGGATGCACAGAGCCTGGTCCATGCCGGTCACCAGGGCGAATTTGGCGCAGAGACTCTCACGGCCGCGGCGCAATGCTTCCAAAGCTTCCGACGGCCCGGTCTCTTGCACTGAAACTGCTCCATGGCCGGAGCTGCAGCGAGCGACTAGCCAGCCTGGCAAACACTCGCCAGCCCCGGCTCCCTGTCCGCAACTGCCCCCGCCGCTGCTTCTGCTTCCATCCCTCCCTCCGCCACGGCTCTCCAACACCCACGACCAGGTTGCTCAGAGCACAGCAGCACCTCATTCAAAGCAGGAGATATTGAAACATGTCTAGCCAAAAAAGTGGAGGGGGGGGGGAGGGGCTGTAGCCCCCCTGGTTCTGCGGCCCATATACCTCTCTCCTTCCGCTCACCGGCTTCGCTCATATCAGCCACTTCCCGCAAATCCTTGAATTCCGACTACCGCCGGGAGCAGGACATGGCCTTACTTGCTCCGCTGGGTGACACTCATTCACTGCCCGGTCCGTGTCTTTCAATGTAAATTTGAATGGGGACATGGTTTGGAGGTGTGTGACGGTCAAGTGAGAATAACAGCGAACAAGTGCTGCTGTCTTGTCAACAGACGCACACACAAGCTGTTGATATTAGTTTTGAAATTCTCGTTCATCGCAGAATTTCTCACGACAGAGCGTGAGAAATCCTGTGATCAGCGTGAGAGTGTGAGAATTGGGCGAAATGCGTGAATCTGGGATTGGGAGCTGGAAACAGAAGAGAAGGAAGATGGATTCTGGATTTAATGGTCCTTTAGTGTCCAGATGGAAACAGTGAGGAGCCAAAGAAACAACTTCTGCCCGGCAGCATTAGGAGGAGACTGATGCTATCCTAAAGAAGGTGTGCCTGGCCCAGGGATTCAGGAGCAGGAGTATGGTCACATGCTCCTGGATTCAGGGTGCATATGCTCTTATCACTTAATCAAGTCAGGAAAGGCAGTATTATTCCTGTGGGGACTTCTCCTCAGCACCTTTCTTAAACCTATTCTGTCACATAACTCATTTACCTTGCAAGTCAATCATCTCTCATATTTACACGCAACCATCTCTCATTTTTACAGACACTTCTTCAGAGCGTCCATCCTCGCTCCTCCAAATTCCCCACTTCCATGCTATGCTTCAGCACCACACGTGACAGAGCACAGCATACAATGGTCATTCCAGATGATGTGCATCAAAGGGCACCTTCACATTTGCCTAGTCACCCCAAATACTATTCCAAGATGCTAGTATTTTGTTCAATCAAACATCTAGGGGCTCCCTTCACAGTGCACGGAAGCTGCTCTTTGGGCCAGAAGATTTCACAATGCACTATCTAGAGTTGACGCGAATGGTGACCAGATTGTTGCAGAGTCTATCCGTGATCCTGAATGCCTCCTACGAAAATTCTGACAATTATGTGAATTACGAACCAATTTGAGCATTGAACGTCATCTGTTTTTTTCACGGTTCAAAAAAACGGAGAACATGTCGCGTTACACGTTAGTGCACTTAAGCATATTGCAAGTTGATGCGATTTCAGAGATATACATGACAGTCTTGTTTGCGACCGTCACATCCATGGTATATTGAATGATAAATTATGCGATGAATTACTGCGGGATGTTGACCTGACCTGCTGAAAACCGCTGTCGCATAGCTGAAATGACTGATGCTCACATTAAAATTCTGGGACACTGCTGCTAGTGAAGGTAATGCTGCCAGCATGTCTTGGAGTATGGTGTACAATTTTGGTCGCCTAATTATAGGAAGGATGTCAACAAAATAGAGAGAGTACAGAGGAGATTTAATAGAATGTTGCCTGGGTTTCAGCAACTAAGTTACAGAGAAAGGTTGAACAAGTTAAGTCTTTATTCTTTGGAGCGCAGAAGGTTAAGGGGGGACTTGATAGAGGTCTTTAAAATGATGAGAGGGATAGACAGAGTTGACGTAGATAAGCTTTTCCCATTGAGAGTAGGGAAGTTTCAAACAAGAGGACATGACTTGAGAATTAAGGGACAGAAGTTTAGGGGTAACATGAGAGGGAACTTCTTTACTCAGAGAGTGGTAGCTGTGTGGAATGAGCTTCCAGTGGAAGTGGTGGAGGCAGGTTCGATTTTATCATTTAAAAATAAATTGGATAGGTATATGGACGGGAAAGGAATGGAGGGTTATGGTCTAAGTGCAGGTAGATGGGACTAGGGGAAAATAAGTGTTTGGCACCGACTTGAAGGGCCGAGATGACCTGTTTTCCGTGCTGTAATTGTTATATGGTTGTTATATGGTTCTCCTCGTTTGTCTCAAGTGCCGGTTATCAAGCTAAGACTGATCAATAATTACTTTAACTGTGGGGGTTCACATGCTGCAGTTCGTGACCGTTGCCCTGCGTATGGGAAACTATGTTGATTCTGCAACAAAATAAACCATTTCATTAAGTGTTGTCGTTCACGCAGTAACAGCTTTCAAACGAGACTATCTGTCAATTCGCTTGGCCATGAAAGTTTTCTGAGTTTTCACAACCAGTTTCCATGGATCTACAAACAGCTGGCGAAGGTACAGAGATTGATATACATGCTTTGTCTGATTCAGTGCACAAACAACTAGATCCCAAGGTCGCCTTGCTCATTAATGGCAAAACCCTTTATCTCAAGGTGGATTCGGGGGCGCGTTGCAATGTAATTTGTTTGGCTGTTTTCCAGAAGCTGAAAAACACAGAAACAATATCTCCTAGAGTTGCATTACTTGTCTCGTTTGCTGGAACTCGAGTGCACCCTATCGGCCAAGTTGAGTTACGTTGCTTTCTACCCACACATACCCATATAACCATATAACCATATAACAATTACAGCACGGAAACAGGCCATCTCGGCCCTACAAGTCCGTGCCGAACAACTTTTTTCCCTTAGTCCCACCTGCCTGCACTCATACCATAACCCTCCATTCCCTTCTCATCCATATGCCTATCCAATTTATTTTTAAATGATACCAACGAACCTGCCTCCACCACTTCCACTGGAAGCTCATTCCACACCGCTACCACTCTCTGAGTAAAGAAGTTCCCCCTCATGTTACCCCTAAACTTCTGTCCCTTAATTCTCAAGTCATGTCCTCTTGTTTGAATCTTCCCTATTCTCAAAGGGAAAAGCTGGTCCACATCAACTCTGTCTATCCCTCTCATCATTTTAAAGACCTCTATCAAGTCCCCCCTTAACCTTCTGCGCTCCAGAGAATAAAGACCTAACTTATTCAACCTTTCTCTGTAACTTAGTTGTTGAAATCCAGGCAACATTCTAGTAAATCTCCTCTGTACTCTCTCTATTTTGTTGACATCCTTCCTATAATTCGGCGACCAAAATTGTACACCATACTCCAGATTTGGTCTCACCAATGCCTTGTACAATTTTAACATTACATCCCAGCTTCTATACTCAATGCTCTGATTTATAAAGGCTAGCACACCAAAAGCTTTCTTTACCACCCTATCTATATGAGATTCCACCTTCAAGGAACTATGCACGGTTATTCCCAGATCCCTCTGTTCAACTGTATTCTTCAATTACCTACCATTTACCATGTACATCCTATTTTGATTTGTCCTGCCAAGGTGTAGCACCTCACATTTATCAGCATTAAACTCCATCTGCCATCTTTCAGCCCATTCTTCCAAATGGCCTAAATCACTCTGTAGACTTTGGAAATCCTCTTCATTATCCACAACACCCCCTATCTTGGTATCATCTGCATACTTACTAATCCAATTTACCACACCTTCATCCAGATCATTGATGTACATGACAAACAACAAAGGACCCAACACAGATCCCTGAGGCACCCCACTAGTCACCTGCCTCCAACCCGACAAACAACCATCCACCATTACCCTCTGGCTTCTCCCATTCAGCCACTGTTGAATCCATCTTGCTACTCCTGCATTTATACCCAACAGTTGAACCTTCTTAACCAACCTTCCATGAGGAACCTTGTCAAAGGCCTTACTAAAGTCCATATAGACGACATCCACTGCTTTACCCTCGCCAATTTCCCTAGTAACCTCTTCAAAAAATTCAAGAAGATTAGTCAAACATGACCTTCCAGGCACAAATCCATGCTGACTGTTCCTAATCAGACCTGTTTATCCAGATGCTTATATATATTATCTCTAAGTATCTTTTCCATTAATTTTGCCCACCACTGAAGTCAAACTAACAGGTCTATAATTACTAGGTTTACTCTTAGAACCCTTTTTAAACAATGGAACAACATGCGCAGTACGCCAATCCTCGGGGACTATTCCCGTTTCTAATGACATTTGAAATATTTCTGTCATAGCCCCTGCTATTTCTACACTAACTTCCCTCAATGTCCTAGGGAATATCCTGTCAGGACCTGGAGACTTATCCACTTTTATATTTTTCAAAAGTGTCAGTACTTCTTTTACTCTGAAACTCATAGTATCCATAGCTACTCTACTAGTTTCCCTTACCTCACATAATTCAATATCCTTCTCCTTGGTGAATACCGAAGAAAAGAAATTGTTCAATATCTCCCCCATCTCTTTTGGCTCTGCAGATAGCTGTCCACTCTGTCTCTCCAATGGACCAATTTTATCCCTTGTTATCCTTTTGCTATTAATATAGCTGTAGAAACCCTTTGGATTTACTTTCACCTTACTTGCCAAAGCAACCTCATGTCTTATATGGTCTTCTTTTAGCTTTTCTAATTTATTTCTTAAGATTCTTTTTACATTCCTTATACTCCTCAAGCACCTCATTTACTTCATGCTGCCTATAATTATTGTAGATCTCCCTCTTTTTCCGAACGATGTCCAATTTCCTTTGAAAACCAGGGCTCTTTCCAATTTTTACTGTTTCCTTTCAACCGAACAGGAACATAAAGATTCTGTACTCTTAAAATTTCCCCTTTAAATGTCCTCCATTTCTCTTCTACATCCGTCCCATAAAACAAAATGTCCCAGTTCACTCCTTTTAAATCATTTCGCATCTCATCAAAGTTAGCCTTTCTCCAATCAAAAATCTCAACCCTAGGTCCAGTTCTGACCCTCTCCATAATTATATTGAAACTAATGGTATTGTGATCACTGGACCCGAAGTGCTCCCCAACGCATACCTCCGCCACCTGTCCCGTCTCATTTCCTAACAGGAGGTCCAGCACTGCCCCTCCTCTAGTAAGTACCTCTATGTATTGCTGCAAAAAACTATCCTGCACACATTTTACAAACTCCAAACCATCCAGCCCATTTACAGAATGTGTTTCCCAGTCTATGTGTGGAAAGTTGAAATCTCCCACAATCACTACCTTGTGCTTACTATTAATATCTGCTATCTCCTTACATATTTGCTCTTCCAATTCTCGATCCCCATTTGGCGGTCTATAATACACCCCTATAAGTGTTGCTACACCTTTCCCATTTCTCAGTTCCACCCAAATAGCCTCCCTAGATGAGCCCTCCAATCTATCCTGCCAAAGCACTGCTGTGATATCTTCCCTGACTAGCAATGCAACACCTCCACCTCTTGCCCCTCCAATTCTATCACACCTGAAGCAACGAAATCCTGGAATATTGCTAGATTTTTATGTGGTATGTGAGAATGTACCATCTCTACTGGGTGCCGACGATTGCAGAGACATGGGTTTGATTACTTTCAGCCCTTCTGTCTGTCCTCTGATTACAGACTGTGTTTTTACACATCAAACCATAACACAATACAAGGATTTGTTTGATGATAAGCTGGGCAAGTTGCCTGTCAGGTACACGATTACCATTGACCTTGAGGCAATTACAGTTGTTCGTCCGGCTCATAAGATTTCCCACGCTATGCGGGATCGTGTTCAAAATGAACTTAACAGAATGGTATTCCTAGGTGTGATTACTGCCATAACTGACCCCTCGGACTGGGTCTCCACAATAGTTGTCGCTACTAAGAAGAACAAAAATGAGATACGGATTTGTATCAACCCCAAGGGCTTAAACACAGCAATTAAACGACCACGTTATCCCATGCGCACTGTGGATGCGATTGCTGCGCAGATGGCTGAAGCAACTGTATTCATGGTGCTAGATGACAAGAGTTCATTCTGGCAGATTTTGCTGGAACATAACTCCTCCAAGTTGACAACTTTCAGCACTCCATTCGGACGTTATAAATTTCTTCGTATGCCCTTTGGAATAAGTTCTGCCAGTGAAGTATTTCAACAAGCTATGGAGCAATTGTTTGCAGGCTACCCATGCTCCATCGTAGTGGATTATATCCTCATTGCTGGAAAAACGGTCAAAGAGCACGATGCCAATCTGACAAAGGTATTGAAGCGTGCCAAGGCCACCCATCTCAAGCTAAATCATCAAAAATGCAAATTCAGAGTGAATGAGGTAAAATACTTAGGCCATATATTTACCAAAGACAGCCTAAAAACTGATCCAGTGGAAACTAATGCTATCAATGAGCTTCCAGCACCCACAGACGTGCTCAGTCTGCAAAGATTCCTTGGCATGGCTAACTATTTGAGCAAATTAATTCCAGGATTTCAGCGAAATATCAGCCCCATTGCGCCAACTTACGCACGAAGACTCTGCTTGGACTTGGCATGAGCAACAACAGACAGCATTTGACACTCTTAAACGGCAGATGTCCGGTGCTCCTATTCTGGCTTACTTTGATCCTAAACTACCGATTACACTGACTTGTGACGCCTCACAACACGGGCTGGGCGCAGCATGCCTTCAGAATGATGGCAACGGCAATAAGCCTGTTGCCTATGCCTCGCGTACCATGACTGACACATAACAACGATATGCCCAAATTGAAAAAGAGCCGTTAGCGGTTGTTTTCGCCTGGAAGAAATTCAATGATTTCATCTTTGGTCACACGGTCACAATTGAAACTGACCACCAACCTCTGATCAGCATTTTCAACAAACCTATCCACCCCTCTCTAGCGCACCTACAGCGGATGTTATTGCAACTTCAAAAATATGACATTGTGGTAAGGACATGCACCTGGCTGCACCCCGGAAGACCTGCGAGGATCCGCCCTCGCCGGATGATGACTTTATTGTGATGACTGTGTCATTTGTCCCTTTGTCCTCTATGGAGGACCTGGTTGCCCACACTGCTGCTGACAGTACCCTACGGTCACTTACCTCCATCATTAAGCATGGTTGGCCAGACAAGCACTACAACGTTCCGCTGCCAGTCCGGCCTTTCTTTGCTGTCCGAGATGAGCTAGTGCTGCAAGATGGCATTATTTTAAAAGGACACAAGACCGTGGTTCCTGCTTCGCTGCACAACCAGTCCATGCAGGGCACCCAGTCGCTGAAGCCACTGTCTTATGGGCAAGAAACATGGCCGAATACATCATCGAGAATGTGGCATCCTGTGCAGTGTGTAACAGCTTGACACCTCATCAACAAAAGCAACCACTTCTTTCACATCCTGTACCTGCTCTCCCGTGGTCTACAGTCGCAGCTGACATATTTGATTGGCATGGCAAACAGTACCTGGTGCTCATTGATTCTTATTCAGGATGGTTTGACAATGATTTTCATAGCAGCCCCACTTCCAGTAGAGTGATTTCGAAGTTATCTTACCACTTTTCAGTCCACGGATCTCTGGGCAGACTGCTAACTGACAACGGCAGTCAATTCACCAGGCAACAATTCAAGGAGTTCGCTAGACACTGGTATTTTCACCATGTCACCAGCAGCCCTGAATATCCCCAGTCTAACGGACTGGCTGAACGGGCTGGCTGAACGGGCTGACAAAAGTGCTAAACAGCTCATGGAGCTAAATCTGACGTATTCCTGGATCTGCTTATTATTTCCTTTGTTGCTCCTCCCTGTCTGCTCCCTCCCTCCACCCCCCCTCGTCCTCTGTCCCCTCTCAATACACACCCACCCTCTACTCCTCCCTCTGCTGCTCCCCCCCTCTCTACCCCTTCACTACCTTTAGAGATGGCGCATCAAAGTTCAAGGTTCAATCTGTAGGAATTACTAAACCTTCCACTCTGATTTGATTTAGGTTAGACTTCAATGTGCAACAGTGCTGTGCAAAATCCTTTCGCATCAATAGATAAGGAAGTAACTCTGAGCCTTGAACATTTATTATGGCATTTCACTGAGCTTCAATCAACCTCCACATTCCTTCGGTTGCATGAGCAAGTTGCAGGAAGACCGGGTAGCCATAAATATGGTGTTGAAGTTAAAGCAGTGCTGAAATATATCTCCAGCACTTGGCAACCATTAACATAAACCTGCTTCTAGCTAGCAGCTAGTCCTAAACTACTATCTACTTCACTGGAGACCCTCTGACTATCTTTAATAGGACTTTACTGGATTTTATTTAGCACTAAACGTCATTCCCTTTATCATGAATCTGTACACTGTGGATGGCTCGATTATAATAATGTATAGTCTTTCCGCTGACTAGCACACAACAAAAAGATTTTCACTGCACCTCGGCAGGCGTGACAATAAACTAAACTACCCATTAACTTCTCCTATGGAAGTGTGGGCAAGCATCCCAATGCTGTTCACTGACAGCTTAACCCATAATCTGTTTGAAATGTTGCTTGTTTTAAATCCTTACCCACATCTGTAACCATATGCTTCATATCCTTAAATCAGCTCCTTATTGTCTCCCTTACACTGAGAAAGCAAATGCAGATTGGGTGATTGCTTTGTGGATCTACCGTTCAGTCAACAGGAGCGAGACTGAGCCCCCCTTGACCTGTCAATCTATTACTCTATCCCACTCCCACTCAGACCCCAGCAGTGCTTTCTTCTGCAGACAAACAGGTGCCAGGGTGGACGTACAATCTCCATACCGTCAGATATTGGTAGGTGGCGGGATTGAAACTGGGTCTCTGCCGCTACAAGGCAGCAACCCGCAGTCGGCATTGATACTGGGGTCATGGCGCCATAGTGCAGCAACTCTACTACTACACCACTGTGTTCCCTTTACATTGGAAAAAAACAAACATAGATTAGGTGATTACTTTGCAGAGCACCTGCGTTCATTCCACAGGGACAATCCTAAGTTTCTGACTTGAAACATAGCTGATCCATGTTCTCCAGAGATGCTGCCTGATCTGCTGACTTACTCTAGTACCATGTCTGGCTTTGTTTCTCTTCCCACTAATGCCGCCTGATCTGCTGAATATTTCCAGCATTTTCTGTTTTTTATTTCAGATTTCTAGCATCTTCTAGCATTTGTTTGTTTTTTTTTTCTTTTGCCACACACATTTGTTTTGTTTTATGCTTTTCAGATCAAATAGTTGCTGAAATGCTCACCCCTCTCTTATTTTTCTGCTCTGGGGAATGGTCTGTAGCTGAAACTCCAGCTCTCCTTTCTCCCTGCAGATGACAACAGGCACATGGTTTCCAGCTTGTTCAGATCCTGTTTCTGATTTCCGTGCGGTTTTACCTTTTACTTCATGTCAGCATAATATCAGCAGCCAGGTGTGTACAAGGGTTTTATGCATTGTCAGTTTTCATTGGCCGCTGGGCTCTCAGCATGGCAGCAATGCAGAATGCAGAGCTAAAACATGGCTTTGGCCATACATTTAGACCATTGGTGAGTTGTTGTCAAAATTCTCTGCATTCTCCATCTGCGGAGCTTACCCAGGCCATCAATGTTCATTGTGAGATCATACAGTGGAATCCAGCCACCTGTCAGCATCACCTAACATGGCAATCCTTCAGAAAGTGGCAAGACCTGGACTAGCTTTTTACCATCCCTATTTACATTTTTTCGTGCTATATTTTGGAAATGAATTATTTTCCATTCTTAGAGAAAACTGACTAATTTTCTCCACATTGCCTCCTGCCAAAAGACATCCAAATCTGTCTCTCGGAAGATGCCTTTTCCTATTCATTAGCTTGGCACATCACACTGTCAATACGGCTTTAAGGCAAGTGGCTGCACTTTGAGAGGTGTTGGCAGCAGATGTTGTATTCGCTTGCTTCAGGTACAATGATGTAAAACCTCACTAAGTATTTTAGCACCGAGTCACATAGTATTGCAAATACATTGAAGATCATGGGGAGAAATAACGTTACTGTAGCAATGCAAGAACTTCACTAATCCTAGTATGTTACATATATATTGAAGTATTAAACTTGTAAAGTAATAACATATTTTTATCCGCAATTGTGCTATGGCTGCAACCTCACTAATGACATTGGAACAATACTGATTCTTGATGCATTAATTTTACTGAGAGTTCAGCCTCACTTTCCACAAGGTACAGGTTCTGGTTTAATGAATGTTTTCTTTGATGCTGTGAATCAAATGGCATTAAAAGGTTGGATTCTCCTAAAAGTGCCAACAGCACATTTTTCAGTCTGGTTTCTGGTGAGTTACACAGCATTCAAAGTGCAATATCGCAATGTTACCAAATGAAACAAGTATCTGTCAATGTGTCACACAGAAGAAACTCCTTGTAAAGGGCAGACCTGTAGTTTTCATTTTACACAGTCTTCATAGAAAATTTCAATAAATCCAGCGTAATAAAACTCAGAAGTGAAGGATCACACAACACAGCTGCAACATCAAACATACACCACAGCTTCTCTATCAGACTACAAAACACAGTGCTTCAATTTATATGCTTTGAAAATGTATGGTAGGTGTGTCATGCAATGTGGTTTAACAAGTTTTGGTTTTACTATTATCTTCACTTCTGGCGAAGGAAAAATATCTAACGTTAAAGACACCAAGTTGCACTTGTGGAACACAAATTAGTTTTTCATGTTTGGATGCTAAAACTAACTGCATATAATACAAGCAAAATATCAAACTAAATTTTTGTGACAAACAGCTTAAAACATTATCCCTTGGGTGGTATTATGGATTTTGCTTCAGTAATGTCACTGATAGGGGGTCTGTATGCTCTAAGAGACCTTTCCGTGAACATATTACGTGCCTTTTCTGTGTTTCTTTGGTAATTAATATGACCAATGTGTCACACAATGATGGGTATATGGAATGATCTGCCAGAGGAGGTAGTTGACGCAGATACTATAACAGCATTTAAAAGACACTTCGATAGGTACATGGATACGAAAGGTTGAGAGGGATATGGGCCAAACATGGGCAAATGAGACTAGCTTAGATGGGGCATCTTGGTCAGCATGGACGAGTTGGGCTGAAGGACCTGTTTCCGTGCTGTGTAACTCTATGACTCTATGACCATATGGTCTATGGCTTGACTATAGAAGATGGTGGGTAATGGTTGAGGTTCTTTGCTCTGCATGGAGTTCTGTAACTGGTGATATTCCACAAGGATCAGTGCTGGGTCCTTTGTTGTTTGACATATAGATAAATGACTAGACTAAGTGGGACCCGTTGGGTCCCAGCATCAAACAGGAGGGCTTGTCACCAACGCAATATTTCACCTCTCCACCAATTCCAATATTGCTCGCTAGTGGGGGAGGGCTTTCTGTTGCGCTAGTATGGGTGTTGTGGGCCGAAGGTACTGGTTTCCAGAGGGCTAGTATAGACATTGTGGGCCGAATGGATTCTTGGGCTGACAGCCAGCTGTTGCAACGCTTTTAAAAGCCAAGCCAAGGCAAACAATTTGGCTGCAGCCACCCAACAACCAAAATTCATTTTGTGAACACAAACTTTTTAAAAAGGCGAGGCAAACAATTGGGCAGCAGCCACCTGACAACCAAAATTAATTTTGTGAACACAAACGTGTTTAAAAGGCGAGGTAAACAATTGGGCAACAGCCACCCGACAACCAAAATTCATTTTGTGAACACAAACGTGTTGAAAAGGCGAGGCAAACAATTGGGCAGCAGCCAACTTACAGCCGCATCGAGGGGACTCATCGTGGAGTAGACGTGAGTTCAGTGTTATTCGCAACTCAGAGAGCCGTGACCTTCTCGCTTCCTGGGTCTGGCAGAGACTGAGTGAGGGACTACACTTCCAGCTTTTATAGTCCCTCTCCCCTGCCGCCAGCGGAGGCAGCAGAGAGAATGGGGAATTAAAAAAAAACATTAATATCTCTCTGATTTTTCATCGATGGGAAAAATTTCTCTGGTCCCGGAAGGCAGAGGGGGGCTCTGAGCGAGGTGGCCAAAAATGACGGCGAAAGGTGGCAGCGTTCTTTCGGAAATCACACCACAGCTAGCCAAAAGCGGTCAAGATCAGACTTTTAGTAATATAGATTTGGAAAAACACATGTAGGTGGGCTGATTAATATGTATGCAGACAACAGAAAATCTATCAAACTTGTGAATAGTGAGGAAATTTGTCAAAGGACTCAGCAAGATATAGATCAGTCGGAAATGTGACCAGGGAAATAGCAGATGGCGTTTAATCCAGAGAGTCTGAGGGATTGCATTAGGAGGTCAAATGTAAACAGCGGGACTCACAGGATCATTGATGTACAGAGGGATCTTGGAGTGCATCTGTCGCACCCTGAGTGTTGAAAAACAAGTAGTAAGAGTGGTAAAGAAGACACATATTCATCAACCAGAGCATCAAATACTCACCACTCCCTAGAGAGAGAGGGGTGTTAGAGAGGGAGCGGTGGTAGAGAGGAAGTGGGGGGGGCAGAGAGGGAGGGAGATAGAGAGGGAGGGGGGCATAGAGGGAGGGGGAAGAGATGGAGGGTGGCAGAGAAGGAGGGGGCAGAGAGGGAGGGGGCAGAGAGGGAGGGGGTAGAGAGGGGGGTGGGCGGTACAGAGGGAGGGGGAGGGGGTAGAGAGGGTGGGGGAGGGGGGTAGAGAGGGAGGGGTAAGGAAGGAGCGGAGTCACAGGTGAGGGCTGGTCCGCCAAACACAATACTCCACAACTAATCCATAGGTCCCAATACTCACCACTGCTTAGAGTGTTAGAGTGAGTAGAGAGGGAATGGTGGTAGAGAGGGAGAGGATAGAGAGGGAGGGTAAGGGGGTAGAGAGGGAGAGGGAGAGGGTAGAGGGAGGGGGAGGTGGTAGAGAGGGAGGGGGAGGGGGTGGAGAGGTAAAGGGAGGGGAGTAGAGGGAGGGGAGGGGGGTAGAGAGGGAGAACGGGAGGGGTGGTAGAGAGGGTGGGGTGGTAGACAGGAAGGGTGGTATACAGGGAGGGGGCAGAGAGGGAGGGAGGTAGAGAGGGAGAGGGGTGGAGAGAGAGGAGGAGGGGGTAGAGAGGGACGGGGGAGAGAGGAAGGGGGTAGAGAGGGAGGGGTGGTAGAGAGGGAGCGGGGACAAGGGTAGAGTGGGAGGGTGAGGGGTAGAGAGGGAGGAGGTAGAGGGGGGACGTGGTAGAGAGGGAGGGGGAGTGCGTGGAGAGGGAGGGGGGTAGATAGGGAGGGGGGGTAGAGAGGGAAGGGTAGGACAACCTGTTCTATTTGACCGTATGTGATTGTGCACGCCAGGTTGATCGCATTCGTGGAAACAGGGCAGACCACGTGAAGGTTGCAATCCCCCACCCTTGTCCCATTGTGATGTAATTTGTAAATTAGATCCATTGTGATTGGACGTCTGTGAGATGGCACTGTGACATAGAAACATAGAAAATAGGTGCAGGAGTAGGTCATTCGGCCCTTCGAGCCTGCACCGCCATTCAATATGATCATGGCTGATCATCCAACTCAGTATCCTGTACCTGCCTTCTCTCCATACCCCCTGATCCCTTTAGCTACAAGGGCCACATCTAACTCCCTCTTAAATATAGCCAATGAACTGGCCTCAACTACCTTCTGTGCAGAGAATTCCACAGATTCACCACTCTCTGTGTGAATTTTTTTTTTCTCATCTCGGTCCCTTATCCTTAAACTGCGACCCCTTGTTCTGGACTTCCCCAACATCGGGAACAACCTTCCTGCATCTAGCCTGTCCAGCCCCTTAAGAATTTTGTAAGTTTGTATAAGATCCCCCCTCAATCTTCTAAATTCTAGCGAGTACAAGCCGAGCCTATCCAGTCTTTCTTCATATGAAAGTCCTGACATCCCAGGAATCAGTCTGGTGAACCTTCTCTGTACTCCCTCTACAGCAAGAATGTCTTTCCTCACATTAGGAAACCAAAACTGTACGCAATATTCCAGGTGTGGTCTCACCAAGACCCTGTACAACTGCAGTAGAACCTCCCTGCTCCTATACTCAAATCCTTTTGCTACGAATGCTAACATACCATTCACTTTCTTCACTGCCTGCTGCACCTGCATGCCTACTTTCAATGACTGGTGTACCATGACACCCAGGTCTCGTTGCATCTCCCCTTTTCCTAATCGGCCACCATTCAGATAATTGTCTGCTTTCCTGTTTTTGCCACCAAAGTGGATAACCTCACATTTATCCATATTATACTGCATCTGCCATGCATTTGCCCACTCACCCAGCCTATCCAAGTCACCTTGCAGCCTTATAGCATCCTCCTCACAGCTAACACTGCCCCCCAGCTTTGTGTCATCCGCAAACTTGGAGATGTCACATTTAATTCCCTCGGCCAAATCATTAATGTATATTGTAAATAGCTGGGGTCCTAGCACTGAGCCTTGCGGTACCCCACTAGTCACTGCCTGCTATTGTGAAAAGGACCCGTTTACTCCTACTCTTTGCTTCCTGTCTGCCAGCCAGTTCTCTATCCACATCAATACTGAACCCCCAATACCGTGTGCTTTAAGTTTGTATACTAATCTCTTATGTGGAACCTTGTCGAAAGCCTTCTGAAAGTCCAGATATAACACATCCACTGGTTCTCCCTTATCCACTCTACTAGTTACATCCTCGAAAAATTCTATAAGATTCGTCAGACATGATTCACCTTTCATAAATCCATGCTGACTTTGTCCAATGATTTCACCACTTTCCAAATGTGCTGCTTCCCCACTACCGATGTTAGACTAACTGGTCTGTAATTCCCCGTTTTCTCTCTCCCTTTCAGTGGGAGACTGCAAGAGTCTCCCACTGAAAAGCAGTTAATTTTTTAAAACGATTATACCTTAAAAAACTTCGGAAATATAGGATGGAATGCGACGGAAAGATGTCTATCCCATCGAGGGAAAAAATGTGAGTAGAATGTGTGAAAATGGGAAGGTTGTGGCCTAGCATTTGGAAGAAGATACAAATTAAGGAGATTAAAAGAAAGCCAACACAATCCTGGCCCACACAGACATTTAGAATGTTAAGAACAAGGGGAAGAGTTTTATTATAATAGAGATGAAGTCGTCCCTTGGGGATACTAACTTCCTGATCAATGGAGCTAGTCTTTTTCTCAATTAACTTCAAATCCCCTCAATTTTTTCTACATCTTTATATTTTTTAATTTACATGATAGCGATGTGGCTGTTCAGGTCAGTACAGGTGCACAACCTTTTATCCGAAAGCCTTGGGACCAGACACTTTTCGTAATTCGGAATTTGTCGGTCTTCGGAATGGAAATTTTTTGCGTAGATTTTAATGGCTGGTTCAGTGGTAGTGCTCGGCTCATATCCGCAAGGTCGCGAGTTTGCGCCTTGATCCCGGCAGTTCCTCGGTCGCGAGTTTGAGTCTTCAATGTAGTTTTTCTTGCAGAATAAATGTCTGTATGAAATGCAGTGTGTTGAATGAATTCCTGAATTTATAAATGTGACCGCAGCATTGAATCACCTCTCGCACTCATGTCACCCTAGCGGGGCTACATGCCCTTAGGCGGCCTAAGGCGACATTTTCACACTCTTATATCCGTGTGCAGCAGAGGCGACGTGCGTTTGGCGCCAAACGTGAGCTTTGGTGTGCAGACGACATCCTGGAAAAAATGTCCGGTTTCTTCCAGGTAGGCGATATACCCTCCCGGGCAATATACCTTCCACTTCTCTTTTATGAAGGGGATTTAGTTCCCCTTTCTTCCAGGACCGACCGGAGGTTCCGCTGTCACCTCTGCGGGCCACCCTCGGTGAACGCTCACTCAACTTTCTCTTGGGATTCCTACTCTCCCGCGCAATGTATCCACACCTTCTCTTTTATGAATGGGGATTTAGTTCCCCTTTCTTCGAGGACCGACCGGAGGTTCCGCTGTCACCTCTGCGGGCCGCCCTCGGTGAACGTCTTGTCTCCCTGTCCCTGGGATAGCAGGGGGCGATCAAACAGCACAATACCCCCCCTCCAACTCCAGAGGAATCCGCTCCCCGATGGGCCGCTACGGCGACAAATGGCAGTTCGCCCACAGCCCGAGCTGCGCGACCCCAAGAAAAAGACGTACCTGCACACCATCAGCTTCTGCCCATACGGGGAGCGTGTTCCTCTGGAGTTGGAGCGGGGCTGGGCTGGAGTTGCTGATCTGGGATCTCCGTGCTTGCAGTGGGCTGGGGGTTGGTGTCCCGATGAGGGGGCACAGCTCGGGCTGTGGGCGAACTGCCACTTGTCGCCGTAGCGGCCCATCGGGGAGCGGCTTCTGGTGGTCCTGACGTCTCCGGCCAGTTTGCAGTTTTCCTCTGGAGTTGGAGCGGGGCTGGGCTGCTGCTGGCTGTGGGTCTCTGGGAACTCCGTGCTTGCAGTGGACCTGGGGGTCGGTGTCCCGTTGGTCCTGACGTCTCCGGTGACTGGCACTGACCTGCTAGCATCGCCGACATGAAGACAGTGCAAAGCCCCCACGCCGGTGCAATGGGCGGGGAGCTGGAGAGGGGAGGGAAGGGGTCACACACATGGCCGGAAGCAGAGGGGTGTAGGTGGGGTGAAACTGAAGGGAGAGACAATCTGCTGCTGCCTGCCCGCTGAGTTAAAAAGTTCCCACGCAAGACTCACGAAACACTGTGTATCGTGCTACCGTTGGGAACTTTTTAACTCAGCGGGCAGGCAGCAGCATATTGTCAATTATTAACCCTCCCGCGCAATATACCCTCACCTTCTCTTTTATGAATGGGGATTTAGTTCCCCTTTCTTCGAGGACCGACCGGAGGTTCCGCTGTCACCTCTGCGGGCGCCTTCGGTGAACGTTTTCAAGGACCTTTCTTCAAGGACCGAAAAAATGTCCGCTATTCGGAGGTTTTCGTTATTTGGATCTCGGATAGCGATGTGGCTGTTCAGGTCAGTATTTACTATACCTCCCTAACTGATCCAGAGAAAGTGACGGCGAGACACTTTTTTCAGCCATTGCAATCCTTCTGTGATGTACTCCACTGTGTTGCTGGGGAGGAAGTCAGGGATTTAGTTCAATCAATGAAGGAGTTACAAATATTTCTAAGTCTGGATAATGGGTAGCCTGGAGAAGAACTTGCACAATTGTGAGAACAAACACGGGGCTGGTTGAATTTGCAGATTTGGGAGGTGCTGTTGGAGGAGCTTAGCTAAGTATCTGCATTCCATGTTTTAAATGATACACACTGGGTTAATCTCAGTTGTAGAGGGAGCGAACATTCAGGGTGGATTGGTCTGCTTTATTCTGGACAGTATTGAGTTTCTTGAGGGTTTCTTAGAACTACACCAATCCAGGCAAATCGTGAGTACAAGATGAAAAGATTCCAAATATCATCATAGCTGAAGTCATTCAACTTGGCATAATAAATAATAATAAATTTTATATTTAATGGGCGCCTTTCATACAAATCTCAAGGACACCTTACATGGCACCATCTACCTGATCATAATTACATATACTTCTTTCAGATCACCCTCTCAGGGCGGCAGGGTGGTGCAGCGGTAGAATTGCTGTCTGACAGCACCAGAGACCCGGGTTAGATTCTGACTACGGATGTGCTGTCTTTATGGAGTTTGTACGTTTTCCCCCGTGACCCCATGGGTTTTCTCCAGGTGCTCCGGTTTCCTCCCACAATCCAAAGACGTACAGGGTTTGTAGTTTCATTGGCTTTGGTAAAAAATTGTAAATTGTTCCTAGTGTGTAGGATAGTGCTAGTGTACAGGGTTCACTGGTCAGGGCGGACCCAGTGTGCCTTACGTCCTATTTCCAAGCTCTAAACAAAACTAAACTAAACTCAGTTGTCATCCACTTGAATCACTTCTAAGTCTTGCCATGACCTGATATTTTCTTCCTGGACCCAATAAAATCAATTTTAATCTTAATGAACAGGAACAACATTAAGAAGGAATTAAATGAAGCTTCATTTGTGAACAGGTATTGAGGAGTTAACGAGATTTATGCTAGAAATTACCATTCGATAGAACATAAAAGGTTCAAAAGATCAGAAAAAGAAACATATTTTAAGGTCGTGTTTAATAATAACTCCATCTAATGTTAAGAACACTCTGAGGGATAAATCTGATAGTCTCCTGCAATGATTAACCTGGCACATGTTTATTAGCCTGCCTGCAAATAGTTTCTTTTCCCCCCTGGGATGGAATTAAACAGATCTCTAGTGTGTTGTGTTTGAAAAACAAATATTAACCTGGAGATAGACACACAAAGTTGTAGTAACTCAGCGGGTCAGACTGCATCTCTGGAGAAAAGGAATAGGTGATGTTTCGGGTCGAGACCCTTCTTCAGTCACCTATTCCTTTTCTCCAGAAGTGCTGTCTGACCTGCTGAGTTACTACAGCTCTTTGTGTCTATCTTTGGTTTAAACCAGCATCTGCAGTTCCTTCCTACACAAATATTAACCTAAGCACTTGTGACTCTTTTATGGTGTAAGTTGAAATAACAGTTGCACCTTCACTTACACCATCCTGTAAATTTTACATGCTATCGATGTGCAACTCTGCACAAAAAGAGAGCTAGTGTACTATACAACTGGTAGAGCCGATAATCACGTTAACACAGAATCCAAATGTGGTAAGCCAGAGTGTGTTATCTAAAATGGATCAGAGTTGGTTTGATCAAAGATACATCTGATGAAAATGGAGGAAATCAAGAGATTCCCCTTGAAAGTATTTGGCCACAGAAATGGCAGTAGATATCCAAATTTCATGAAAATATTCCAAGTTTAAATAGAGAACTGATGTTATGTGTTTTCATTGTGCAGTATATTGCAATGTTTTATCTCTTTAAGCTTTAAGAGAATGTGAACTTTATGCCAATGAGCCATTTTTGAGTCACAAATGAAATCTATGCAACTTGTCCATTTTCAATGCTTTTCGTATGTTTCTATTTGATAAAATCGCTCTGCTCTTACCACGGCTCTATTACCACATAAACAATCAAAGAGGTTGTTTTGTTAAAATCATTCATCTTTTATACGAGCAGCTGTTTAATAATAAGAGAACCAAAGTAACTGCAGGAAGAAAATAAAGGCAGATCCCACCAGTGATATTTTATTCCCTGCCCTACCATTAACTCAATCCACAGAGTCAATCTCCTGAAGAGAGGTTTGATGAAATATCACTCTGCTCCTTAAAACCAATCAAGTGATGCACTCGAAACAGCAAGAGCTACAATTTCTTCCCCAATGTGAAAATGTGTTAACATTTTGGGGAATCCGCACTTGCTTAGTTCCAAGACCATGATTAAAACCCACCAACGCTTACACATGCACAATAGAATCACAAATCCTGTACATTAAATAGCCAATCATACATAATGTGTGGTTAACCAACAACAATTACCTTGGATAGTCACAAAATGCTGGAGGGACTCAGCGGGACAAGCGGCATCTCTGGAGACAAGTGATGGGTGACGTTTCGGGTTGAGACCTTTTTTCAGACTGAGAGTTAGGGGAAAGGAAAACAAGAGATATAGATGGTGATATAGAGAGATATAGAACAAATGAACAATGACCTGAAATGCAGTTATCAGGGGTGACTTTAATTTACTTATAGATTGGGCCAACCATATTGGTAGCAGCGCTGAGCAGAAGGATTTCTGGAATGTATACATGATGTTTTTTTAAACCAATATGTAGAAGAACCGACTGGAGGACAGGATATCCTAGACTGGGTATTGTGTAATAAGGAAGGGTTAGCTAGCGATGTTCTTGTGCAAAGCCCCATAGGCAACAGTGACCATAATATGGTGGAATTCTGCATTAGGATGGAAAGTGACATGGTTAATTCAGAGACTAGGGCCTTGAACATAAAGAAAGGCTACTTTGAAGGTATGAGACGGGAATTGGCTAGGATTGACGGGGCAAATTATACTTATAGAGTTGACAGTAGACAGGCACGGAAATCGCTATCAAAATATGGAGGGGACGGGGGGACACAATTTCTAGGCGGACGCGCGCGCCCACACACACACACACACACACACACACACACACACACACACACACACACACTCACTCACTCACTCAAACACACGCACAAACACGCAAGGCTATGGAGGCTCAATCCAGTGCTAAATGCAGCTCAACTCTGCCTGTCTCGCCGGGTTATCCTACAGCCCTGGACTGACGGGACACCGGAGCTGGCACTCGGGTAGGGACGGGGATGGTCCAGTGGCGGTTCGGCAGCGATTGGAGAGCCGGGATCGATCCTGGCTGCGGATGAGGCGCAGGTCTGTGTCCAGGGTTGCCGAGATTGTTTTGGCACGTCTCCAATCATCACGCTGAATCGTCATGTCCCGCCCCATTGCCTGCTGACGGTCCTGACGTCTCTCTCGTCCAATTGGCTCCATCGATCAGCAGTCCCACCCCCATTGTCTCGCGGAAAGCGGAGATTTCACCGGGTTTTTAAATCTGGATTACAAAAAATGGGGGGGATCGTCCCCCACCTCTCAAAACATGGGGGGGGACATGTGTCCCCTGCCCCCCCACCCCGCCCCCTTGGGATTTCCGCTCCTGACGGTCGAGAAGCAATGGCAAAGATTTAAAGACCGCATGGTCTGGCGAAAAATAAACCGGGGAAGGCGGCTCAACCGTGACAAATGAGGGAAAACAGGAGAGTGTTAAATCCAAGGTAAAGGTAATTGGCCAGAGGAAGCAGCAAACCGGAGGACTGGGAGAAATTTAGAACGTAACAGAGGAGGACAAAGGCGTTAATTAAGCTTGTGGGGAATATAAAAACTGATTCTAAAAGCTTCTTTAGATATGTAAAAAGGAAAAGATTAGTGAAGACAAATGTAGGTCCCTTACAATCAGAGACAGGTGAATTTATAATGGGAAACAAGGAAATGGCAGAACTGTTAAACAAGTACTTTGGTTCTGTCTTCACTAAGGAAGCCACAAACAATCTCCCAGAAATACTAGGAACCGAGGATCTAGTGAGAGGGAGGAACTGAAGGGAATCCACATTAGTCAGGAAATGGTATTAGGTAATTGTTGAGACTGAAGGCAGATAAATCCCCTGGGCCTGGTGGTAGTGTGCTTGATGCTTGAGTCGATTGTTAAAGATGTTGTAACAACCCATTTGGAAAGCGGTGACAGGATCGGTCAATGTCAGCATGGATTTATGAAGGAAAATGCTTGACTAATCTTCTGTAATTTTTGAGGATGTAACAAGTAGGATGGATAAGGGAGAGACAGTGGATGTGGTGTATTTGGACTTTCAAAAAGCCTTTGACAAGGTCGCACACAAGAGATTACTGAGCAAAATTAGAACACATGGTATTGGGGATAGGGTGGTGACATGGATAGAGAACTGGTTGGCAGACAGGAAGCAAAGAGTAGGGATTAACGAGTCCTTTTCAGAATGGAAGGCTGTGCCTAGTGGTGTGCCACAGGCCCAGTTATTTACAATATATATTAACGATTTAGATGAGGGAATTAAATGTGACATCTCCAAGTTTGCGGATGACACAAAGCTGGGTGGCAGTGTTTAAGAAGGAACTGCAGATGCTGGAAAATCGAAGGTAGACAAAAGTGCTGGAGAAACTGAGCGGGTGCAGCAGCATCTATGGAGCGAAGGAAATAGGCAATATTTCGGGCCGAAACCCTTCTTCAGACTGATGTAGGGTGGGGGGGGGGGGGGGGGGGGGGGATGGGGAGAAGAAAGGAAAAACGAAGAGGAGGAGCCGAAGGCTGAGGGAGACAGCAAAGGCTACCGGAAATTGGTGAATTCAATGTTTATGCCACTAGGATGCAGACTGCCCAATATGAGGTGTTGCTCCTCCAATTTCCGGTGGTGCTCACTACATGGAGGAGGCCCAGGACAAAGAGGTCGGATTCGGAATGGGAGGGGGAATTGAAGTGCTGAGCCACCAGGAGATCAGTTGGTTAATGCTGACCGAGCGGAGGTGTTCGGCGAAATGATCGCCAAGCCTACGCTTGGTCTCACCGATGTAGATCAGCTGACATCTAGAGCAGCGGATGCAATAGATGAGGTTGGAGGAGATGCAGGTGAACCTCTGTCGCACCTGGAACGACTGTTTGGGTCCTTGAATGGAGTTGAGGGGGGAGGTAAAGCGACAGGTGTAGCACCTCTCGCGGTTGCAAGGGAGGGGGTGGTGAGGGAGGGAAGGGAAGAATTGACCAGGGAGTTACAGAGGGAGCGGTCTTTGCGGAAAAGCAGACAGGGGGGGGGGAGATGGGAAGATGTGGCGAGTGTTGGGGTCACGTTGGAGGTGGCGAAAAAGGCGGAGGACTAGTTGTTGTATGTGACGGCTAGTGGGGTGAAAGGTGAGGACTAGGGGGACTCTGCCCTTGTTACGAGTGGGGGGATGGGGCGAGAGAGCAGTGTTACGGGGTATGGAATAGACCCTGGTGAGAGCCTCATCTATAGTAGGGGAGGGGAACCCCCGTTCCCTGAAGAATGAGGACATTTCCGATGCTGTGTGGTCTGCGATGAGGGTGCTATGAGGCTGCAGAGTGACCTGGATAGGTTGGGTGAGTGGGCAGATGTAATGGCAGATGCAGTATAATGTGGATAAATGTGAGGTTATCCATTTTGTTGGCAAGAACAGGAAGGCAGAAATGTAAAAAGGAAAAGATTAATGAAGACAAATGTAGGTCCCTTACAATCAGAGACAGGTGAATTTATAATGGGAAACAAGGAAATGACAGAACGGTTAAACATTATCTGAATGCTGTCAGATTAGGAAAAGGGGAGGTGCAGCGAGACCTGGGTGTGCTTGTGTTAATTCCGGCCAAATTGGAGAGGCCAGGAAACTAAAATTGAGTAAAGGCTTCTGGGCTGCTAGGCCATTTGGCCAATTTAAATGTGCCTTCTGCAGAAATAGGACAAGCTGCAGATTGGTGCCAGTTTGTCTAGAACCGAGATAAGAGCTGCAGGAAGAGAATGAAGCATCTGCAGATCCTGACAATTAGGTGCACATTGCATAGAATGGATTGGATGAATGCAAACCAGACATACACATTGTACATATTGTTGCAAAGCTTTACTTTGCTAGATGTTGATTGGATTAAGTGTTGAGCCTTGTCTGGGTTTCCTGAATATCTGGGCAAATGTTGCTATGTTTGCTTCCTTTCAAATTTCAGATATTCTCTGTTTGAATACATTGTATTAGTTACTGTATTTTTGGGTTAAGGAAATGTCTATCTGGGTTAATTGAAATCTGTAATTGGACTGTATAGAGACCACCCACATGTGGTTCGGCCCCTCAAGGTTCGGGGACCTATAAAAGACCGCTCCCACGAGGTCCTACATCGATCTTCTGGGAGAGCGCTTAGGACTGTGTGACCTTCAGGAGTGTCTCTGCTTGAGCGAGGCTAAAGAGGGCTTGATCAGGCAGATAAGAGGATCGAACCCGCAGTGGTTAGGTATAGTAGTGGGAACTGTCATTGTGTTTTGTCAAAATAAAGATTAGTTGCGCAAGTGCTTTTTCACTGAAACTAGACTGGGAGGAAGCTTAGAACGAGCTTTTTATACTTGTACATCAATCACTGACAGTAAGCATGCAGGTACAGCAGGTAGTGAAGAAAGCTAATGGCATGTTGGCCTTCATTGCGAGAGGATTTGAGTTCAGGAGCAAGCAGGTCCTACTACAGTTGTACAGGGCTCTGGTGAGACTGCACCTGGCGTATTGTGTCCAATTAAGTCTTCTAATTTGAGGAAGGACATTATTGCTATTGAGGGAGTGCAGTGTAGGTTCACCAGGTTAATTCCCGGAATGGGAGGACTGACATATGATGAAATAATGGGTCGACTGGGTTTGGAAGGATGAGAGGCAATCTTATAGAAACATAAAATTCTTAAAACATTGGACATGCGAGATGTAGAAAAAATGTTCCCGATGTTGGGGGAGTCCAGAACCAGGGGTCACAGTTTAAGATTAAGGGGTAGGCCATTTAGGACTGAGATGAGGAAAAACTTTTTCACCCAGAGAGTTGTGAATCTGTGGAATTCTCTGCTATGGAAGGCAGTGGAGGCAAATTCACTGGATGTTTGCAAGAGAGAGTTAGATTTAGCTCTTAGGGCTAAAGGAACTAAGGGATATGGGGAAAAAGCTTTGCCCTCCTGTTGTTCAAAACAACGCTCCACGTAAGCAGCACCTCACCCTCCAACTCCACACATTGCACTCTTTATACAACATAGCACAGCACAGGAACAGGCCCTTCGGCCCACAATGTCCGTGCTGAACATGATGCCAAGTTAAACCTCTGTCCACACGTGATAGATATGCATCTATTCCCTAAATGTCCATGTGCCTACCTAATATCCTCTTAAATGTCACTATCTGTCTTATCCCTGACAGTGCATTCCAGGCACTCAGGAGGGCAATTCAACAGCTTCAGATAATCAACCATTCCAGCTTTGTATTTTTCAGCATTTGTCTTTTTTCTCCTCTCCTCTTCTGGTAAGTTCAGATTTTATAAGTCTCCATCTATTCACACCTTGCCCAGGTACACCTTTTAGCATTAGTTAGTCATTACTATCCTTTATCAGCTAGCAGCACAACCACTTGCAATGCTCAATATCTTCTGGACTTCACCCTATCACCAATGAATTGTCTTCGGCCGTTAACATTAACTCTGTTTCTCTTTCCTTGGATGCTGCTTGACCTGCTGAGAGTTTCCATCGTCTTTGTTATTTTTTATTTTCAGATTTCCAGCACCTGGGGTTTTTTATTTGGACTCTCAGCCAAAGACCCAGTTTCTGCTTTCCACCCTCCCCAATTTCTACACAACTTCAAACGTGTTTTATATTTAACATTTCTTGGTTATGATCAAATATCTTTAATCCGAACTGTTATCTGAGTTTCACAGTCCATAGCTGTGGCCTGAACAACGGAGTATTTTTAGAAACAAGGGTTCGCAGATGCTGGTTTATAAAATAGACACAACGCCCTGTAGTAGCTCAGTGGGTCAGGTAGCACCTCTGGAGAATATGGATAGGTGATGCTTTGGGTCCGAAGAAGAGTCCCGACCTGAAACCTTAACCATCCATGTGCTCCAGAGATGCAGTCTGACCCGCTGATTTACACCAGCACTATGTGTCTTTATTTACTGATTATTTTTAGTATTTACTCTTTTTTTCTCAGTGAATAGGGTTTGGTCAGTACGGTTGCGCTGTGGTAGAGTTACTGCACCAGAGACTTGGGTTCGATTCTGACAATGGGTTCTTGTCTGTAGGGGATTTGTACGTTCTCTGACCCGTGTGGGTTTTCTCCGGGATGTCCGGTTTTCTCCCACATTCCCAAGGCGTGCAGGTTTGTAGGTTAATTGGCTTGATATAATTGCAAATTGGCCCTAGTGTGTGTTGGATAGCGTTAGTGTGTGGAGATCGCTGGTCGGCACGGACTCGGTGGGCAGAAGGGCCTGTTTCTGCACTGTATCTCTAAACTAGACTAAACTAAGTAGGTGTATCAGGTTGAATAGCCAAAGCATTTCATACACAAGCTCATTTGATGGATGCTCTCACGGAAAATCCATGTCGCTTGAAGGCGTAATAATATAAAAAATAGACACCGTAGTACACCATTGCTTACTCTTACATTCAATACAATCATGCTGATCTCCCTGCCACTTAACCATACAGTTTCTCCTTAAACTCCCAGATCTGCCAATATCTGTTTTGAACATAGATTGATCGTTGCTGCTATAGCTGTTTGAAGGACCTTGGGCAAGTAAGTACAGACTCTTCAAGTAACACAACCCATCAGTGAGGGTTTGGACCAGTGTCTGAGGACTGCACTTTGATAAACTACCCTCATGAAACAGAACCTCCTGCCAATGACATCACTCATCGTTACATATTGTAGAAACAAGAAACTGCAGGTGCTGGTTTATAAATAAGGTACAAAATGCTAGAGCAACTCAAACAGCATCGCTGGAAAACATGGATAGGTGATATTTCGGGTCGGGACCCTTCTTCAGACAGTCAGTCTGAAACAGTCTGAGGAGGCCGTTTGGCCCTTTGAGCCAGCACCGTCATTCATTGTGATCATGGCTGATCATCCACAATCAGTAACCCGTGCCTGCCTTCTCCCCATATCCCTTGATTCCGCCAGCCCCTAGAGCTCTAACTCTCTTTTAAATTCATCCAGTGAATTGGCCTCCACTGCCTTCTGTGGCAGAGAATTCCACAAATTCACAACTCTCTGGGTGAAAAAGTTTTTTCTCATCTCAGTTATAAATGGCCTCCCCTTTATTCTTAGACTGTGACCCCTGGTTCTGGAATCCTTCAACATTGGGAAAATTTTTCCTGCATCTAGCTTGTCCAGTCCTTTTATAATTTTTTATGTTTCTATAAGATTCCCTCTTATCCTTCTAAATTCCAGTGAATACAAGCCCAGTCTTTCCAAACTTTCCTCGTATGACATTCCCGCCATCCCGGGGATTAACCTCGTGAACTTACGCTGCACTGCCTCAATAGCAATAATGTCCTTCCACAAATTAGGAGACCAAAACTGCACACAATACTCCAGATGTGGTCACACCAGGGCCCTGTACAACTGCAGAAGGACCTCTTTATTCCTATACTCAAATCCTCTCGTTATGAAGGCCAACATGCCATTAGCTTTCTTCACTGCCTGCTGTACCTGCATGTTTACTTTCAGTGACTGGTGTCCAAGGACACTCAGGTCTCGTTGCACTTCCCTTTTTCCTAATCAGAAGAAGGGTCTCGACCCAAAATGTCACCGATCCATGTTCTCCAGGGACACTCCCTGACCCACTGAGTTGCTCCAGGACTTTGTGTGAAACGCAGTTTGGTGCCACAGTACACACAGTCAGTGGCTTCCGAAAGAAGGTGCATTGTAAGCATGGATAAACCATGCTAGGCTCTCCAGATGTGCACAAGCATTAAGGGCCTGTCCCACCAGCATGCGATTGCATGTGTCTAGCGTGACCAAATGGAAGCGGAGTTCGCGCTGAGTTCACGCTAAGTTCGCGCTAAGTTCGCGCTAAGTACGCGCTAAGTACGCGGCAAGTACGCGCAAAGTTCGCGCGTGACGTAATTTATGTCAAACTCACCAATCAGCTGGGCAGGAGGCAGGCCGACTGAATTTGGACGTCGCACGGCGTCAGGCGGTGACGTCATCGCGCAACGGTACGCCGGGCGGTGATGTCATCGCGCAACATCACGCGTTAGGCGTCAAGACGCTGCGTACGACGTCAAGACGCTGCATTCGGCGTCGAGACGTTGCGTACGCCCGTCGAGACGTTGCGTATGGCCTCAATGCGGCTGATGCATGCAAGATTTTTGGAGCCCCGGGCGATGTCCATACGTCTCCGCCGATCGAGGTGGGACTGGCCCCGAGAGGCCATACGCCTCAAGCGACCACGTCTGGTGGGACAGCCCCTTTAATGTACATTTGCCCAGATCTTGCCTAACCAGTCGGGCTACATTGGATTTGTAGGTTAATTGGCTTCTGTGAATTGACCCTTGTGTATAGGGAGTAGATTATTAGGTTGACATAGAACTAGTATGAACGGGTGATTAAATGGAACTTGTTGGACCAAAGGGCCTATATCCATGCTGTATCTTTCCAACAGTCAAACAAATAATCTTGCTTGAGTATCCACTTAAGGCAAAAGCAGGACTAAGGTGAAGGCGAGCAGCAAATGTTGGCAGTGAGGTGCTCTGAGTAGATTGCAAGATAATACTTACACATTTTCCTTTAAACCATGGCTTCTGCTTCCATTTTTGCTCTCAGTGGGTCGATGCATTGCAGGTAGAAATCTGTGGGTAAAATTTGTTCCAGCCCCAGAGGTACATTTCTGACCTGCACCAATATTTCTGAGTTAGGTTAATTTGCCATCATTGCTGGCAGGTATTCTGGAATCAGGTCTGTCAATAATTTCTCCGCAGCCTCCTATGGGTTTTGAGGTTGAAAGCTCTCAATTACTCCATGGCTGTCGTGTATGATACAGAGATTTTCCTTGAGCTGAAAACTGCTGTACCATTTTGCTCTGCATGTTTACCGCTCTCCATTTCAGCCTTGCATCTCTCGTGCCGCTACAACCAAAACAGGCTACTTTACCATGTATCATGCCTATGAAGGAATTGCAGTTGCTGGTTTAAACCAAAGGTGGACACAAAAAGCTGGTGGAACTCTGTGGGTCAAACAGCATCTCGGGAGAAAAGGAGTAGGTGACGTTTCGGACGAAGAAGGGTTTTGACCTGAAACGTCGCCTATTCCTTTTCTCCGGAGATGCTGTCTAACCCGCTGAGTTACTCCAGCTTTTTGTCTATCTTTCCCCACAAAACAACAAATGATTCTCAGGGTGTGGGATAGGCCTTGGAATCATAGTTCTCGCATGGGAATTAAAGCAAATCCTTTGTAATCTCCTGCTGATCGGAGTAGTGTGGACAGGATCGGTCCCCATCATCATATGAGCAATGCTGCCATCACCAATGAACCCAAATACTTTCTGGTATTTTAAGACATAGATTTTAAGTTATAAGTGTTTCTGTTGTTCTGAAAAGGAAGATTATCTGCGTTTCAAATTTAAAGAGTGGCTTCCTCGTTGGTTTACTATTAATATTCACTGTTAATATTGGTTCACATAAACTATGAATATTGGGTCACATAAACTATTTTGCAGTATGTGACTACCTGGTCCTCATTGAGTCTGGGTGTGCTATCCGTAATGAAAATTGGATAGGTGGACATAATTATGCTATGTGGTTGACTATCATTAACAATGATCCAAAATTAGCAATCAAGTATCATTGTTACCAGACTGATTCCTGGGATGTCAGGACTGTCTTATGAAGAAAGACTGGATAGACTTGGTTTATACTCTCTAGAATTTAGGAGATTGAGAGGGGATCTTATAGAAACTTACAAAATTCTTAAGGGGTTGGACAGGCTAGATGCAGGAAGATTGCTCCCGATGTTGGGGAAGTCCAGGACAAGGGGTCACATCTTAAGGATAAGGGGGAAATCCTTTAAAACCGAGATGAGAATAACTTTTTTCACACAGAGAGTGGTGAATCTCTGGAACTCCCTGCCACAGAGGGTAGTCGAGGCCAGTTCATTGGCTATATTTAAGAGGGAGTTAGATGTGGCCCTTGTGGCTAAGGGGATCAGAGGGTATGGAGAGAAGGCAGGTACGGGATACTGAGTTGGATGATCAGCCATGATCATATTGAATGGCGGTGCAGGCTCGAAGGGCCGAATGGCCTACTCCTGCACCTAATTTCTATGTTTCTATGTTTCTATGTTAGCATAAATCATATCACCACACAATCGGGCAGTAGTATGGTGTGGTATTAAAAATTAAATGATCCTAATGTGCCAGAGAGAATGGTACACAAAATTGCTGGAGGAACTCAGCGGGTGCAGCAGCATCTATGGAGCGAAGGAAATAGGCGACGTTTCGGGCCGAAACCCTTCTTCAGACTGATGGGGGGTGGGGAAAGAAAGAAGGAAAAAGGGGAAGAGGAGGGGCCCGAGGGCGGGCGGATGGGAGCAGTGTTGCGGGGTATGGATGAGACCCTGGTGTGAGCCTCATCTATGGTGGCGGAGGGGAATCCCCGTTCCCTGAAGAACGAGGACATTTCCGATGCCCTGGTATGAAATGTCTCATCCTGGGAACAGATGCGGCGTAGGCGGAGGAATTGGGAGTAAGGGATGGAGTCTTTACAGGGGGCAGGGTGGGAAGACGTGTAGAGAGAATGTTGGGGTGTGGTTGCCTATACTGGGTAGTCAGATGAAAGGCTGCCATCGGTGCTCTTGATATGTTTAAGTTTAGTTTAGTTTAGAGGTACAGAGTGGAAACAGGCCCTTCGGCCCACCGAGTCCATGCCGACCAGCAATCCCCGTACACTAACACTATCCTACACACTAGGAACAATTTATAATCTTTACCAAAGCTTATTAACCTACAAACCTAAACATCTTTGGAGCGTGGGAGGAAACTGGAGCTGTGGTCAGGGAGCGAAGGTACAGACTCCATTCAGGCAGCACCTATTGTCAGAATCAAACCCAGGTCTCTGGCGCTGTAAGGCAGCAACTCTATCGCTGCCCCACCATGTCGCCCCAAAGATATTTGAAATTCAGACTGACGACATCCTTACATGAAAATGTTATTGTGACAGAAATGGCCAGCAACCAAGACAGGTTTATTACAGCTTTGCACAAATAAACTACTTTGTGGCAGACTTTTATCTGATGGACTTGACATTGGCATTCCAATCAGGCCCTGATGTCTTGGTCTGAACAGAAGCAGAGTCCAGTGAATTATTTAATGTGCCTAGATTTCTCCTGCAAAAGGGATGGTAACAACAAGACATATTGAGCAGTGAGTTCTTAATGAGGCCAAACATATCAACAACATTTGTACCTTGTGCTGCATTTAATATTACTCTCAATACTGTATCTAGTGTACCCCCTAGATCACTCTGTTTCCTAAACCTCTTAAGATCAGAGCAATGTTCATTAACAGACAAATAATCATTATTTTCTATTGTTTCACCCTAAATTTCATTTGATACTGGATAGTCTCAATGAAAATGTTATCTTTTATGAGGAACATTTTTTTTTAGAAAATCAGCATGGAAGCAGGCCCTTCGAGTCCACGATGACCATCAATCACCCATACATTAGTTGAGTTATCCCACTTTTGCATCCTACACACTGGGACAATTGTACAGAGCCAATTAACAAACTACAAAGCCAATCTACAAACCTGCACGCCTTTGGAATATGGGAGGAAACTGGAGGACCCAGAGGAAACCCACAAGGTCACAGGGAGAACGTACAAACTCCACACAGACAACACGTGTAGTCAGGATCGAACCCGGAACTCTGGTCCTGTGAGGCAGCAACTCTACCACTGAATTAAATAATCATTCTTAAATATGTCAAGGAATATTTTAATGCAGGATTTTCAATTGCTTTCAAAAATGCTGTCTGATTGCAATGGTTCATGGAACGTTTTATATTCTAAAGTATCTATATAAAGACGTGACAAAAGTATTTGTCTGGCACACACTTGAGCACAATATGCATCCATTTTCTAGCAAAAAGAAAACTCTGCAATAATTTTGTCATAATTGCAGTATCTAGTCTTGCGTTTACATGTCAGGAGCAGTTCCGGGTACCATACCCAAAGACGGATGTCTTTGGTCCTGTGAGGCAGCAACTCTACCACTGAATTAAATAAAAGACGGAGATTTACTAGAATGTTGCCTGGGTTTCAGCAACTAAGTTACAGAGAAAGGTTGAATAAGTTAGGTCTTTATTCTCTGGAACGCAGAAGGTTAAGGGGGGACTTGATAGAGGTCTTTAAAATGATGAGAGGGATAGACAGAGTTGACGTGGACAAGCTTTTCCCATTGAGAGTAGGGAAGATTCAAACAAGAGGACATGACTTCAGAATTAAGGGACAGAGGTTATGGGGTCACATGAGGGGGAACTTCTTTACTCAGAGAGTGGTAGCTGTGTGGAATGAGCTTCCAGTGGAAGTGGTGGAGGCAGGTTCGATTTTATCATTTAAAAATAAATTGGATAGGTATATGGATGGGAAAGGAATGGGGGGTTATGGTCTGAGTGCAGATAGATGGGACTAGGGGGAAAAAATTGTTCGGCACGGACTTGTAGGGCCGAGATGGCCTGTTTCCGTGCTGTAATTGTTAAATGGTTATATGGTTATATGGTTATATGGTATTGACCTTAGCATGAGTATCTGTGGATTTATCGGAATAACAGATGGACTCCATGGGTTAAATTGCCCAGAATTAAGATGTCTAAGGGTGATTCATTGACGTTTTCAAGGTATTAAGAGGAGCTAAAAGAGTGGAAAAAGGTTGGGAAACGTAGGACTAGTACTCCTGGTAACAAGCTTAGAGCCAAACATTTCAGGATTGTAGTTGGGAAATGGCAGATGGAAGTACAAATTTGGATTGCTATTATTCAGACAGTAATTGATATTAGGTCAACAGCTAATTATAATGTGAAATTGATAACTTGTTGAGGCTGGAGAGAATAGACAGGTATATGGAGGAAAGTCACAGATCAGCCATGTTCCTGTTTAATAGCAGACATGGTATGAGGGCTAAACGTTTTATTTCTGCTTGCATGTTCCTATGTTATATAAATAATTAAATCCAGTAATTTAAAGCAAAGTAACAATTACAGATTATGTGAGCCAAATGCACCACATGTACAAGGATGTAACACCATATTAAAGGCAGATATCATAAATTAATAGTGAAATGATAGTTCCTATTAACTTATGTTAAATGGCAAAATTTCACTGCAGTATGGAGAATAACGTGTAAAGATAGTTTTGACAGCATTTCATTTGGAACAAAACAATTTTCAACTTATAGTAAGACCAAAAGATTGTGTCAAGAATAATCTTCCAGTTCCTGTATAATGAATATTGCAACTGTTTTTTGATGCAGTTCAATGGGAAATGAGTAGCAATGGTATGCAAACTATTAAATTACATGTTCACTGTGAGTAGTGGAAATGGCAAAAGAGAGGAGCTAGATTTATCACCTGCTGGCACACAGCAAGGGGAATTCCAATAAAAGGTAATACAGATTTCTAAGCATTTTTACTGTGAACAAGTGGCCTCATATTAAACCCTTGCTTTTTGGACCTCCTTCAACGGTATTCAAAACTCCAAAGTTAGAAGTATTGTATTATAATATACTTCAACATTCTATTCCAAGTGCCAACATCTAAATTAATTGTCGAAATGCAGCTACAGTTGTATAAGGTTAAACCACCAGAAACTTTTTCCCAGGGTGGAAATGTCAAAGACCTTCACCTTGAAGCATAGTTTAGTGTAATTTAGAAATACAGCGTGGAAACAGGCCTTTCGGCCTAACAAGTTTGCACCGAAAGGCAATCTCTGCACATTAACACTACCTACACACACAAGGGACAATTTTTACATTTACACCAAGCCAATGAACCTATAAACCTGTACGTCTTTGGAGTGTGGGAAGAAGCCGACGATCTCAGAGAAAACCCACACAGGCCACGGGCAGAACGTACAAACTCTAAACAGACAAGCACCAGTAGTCAGGATCAAACCCGGGTCTCTGACGCTATAAGGCAGTAGCTCTATCGTTACACCACTGTGCCACCCTTCTATGCCTCAGTGCCACCCTTGCTATGCCACCGTGCCACCCATAGCTTTAAGGTGAAAGGGGAAACATTTAAAGGATTCAATGAATCAATTATACTTTAAAGTCTCAAGGTTTCAAGGTTTCAAGGTCTGTTTATTGTCACATGTACCAATTAAGGTACAGTGAATTTCGAATTACCATACAGCCATACTAAAAAAAAGCAACAAATACAATACAATACAATTCAATTTATTGTCATTTGGACCCCTTGAGGTCCAAACGAAATGTCGTTTCTGCAGCCATACATTACAAAACAAAAAGACCCGAGACACAACACAGTTTACACAAACATCCATCACATCGTTGTGATGGAAGGCAAAAAAAAACTTATCTTTCCACTGCACTCTCCCCCCCGATGTCAGAGTCAGAGTCAAAGTCAAAGCCCCCGGCTGGCGATGGCGACCGTCCCGCGGCCATTAAAGCCACGCCGGGTGATGCAAGGTCACGCACCGGGTCCTGGCGTTAGAGCCCCCGGCGTACGCTCGCAAAGTCCCGCGGCCACTCCAAGCCGCGCGGGGCGACGGTGCAAGGTCCCGCTCAGGTGCCCTTCAACCCCGCAACCCGGGCGGGAGAAGTCGCCGTTGCGGAAGCCCCGAAAAGCGGTCTCCCAGCAGGGACCCGCGGGCTCCCGGTGCCGCCGCCCGCCAAACCCGCAGCTGCAGCCTCCGATACTCCGGAGGTCGGGTGGCAGCAGCGCTCCACCACAGCTCCACCCGCTCCGGACTCGGCCAGCCCCGCGACGGTGAGTAGTCGGCAGCTCCGCAGCTGGAACCCCAGGTCATTCCTGTTGGAGGCCGCTCCACGTTGCAGCCCCAACCACAACGGAGACCCAACAAAGAAAAGGTCGGGTCTCCCATGCAGGGGAAAGATTTTAAAGTTACCCCCTCCCCCCCACCCCCCCTCCCCCCCACACACATACCCCAACAAAAAAAAATAACAAAAACTACATAAAAACGAGACAAAAAATAATAAAACACAGACGGACTGCAGAGGCCGCTGCTGATGAAAGTCGCGCCGCCCACCGCAAGACACACAACTACATAAACGTTAACATAAACATCCACCACAGCTGGTTCCCCACGTTCCTCACTGTGATGGAAGACAATAAAGTCCAATCTTCTTCCTCGTTTATTCTCCCGCAGTCGGGGCAGTCGAACCATCCACAGTCGGGGCGATCGAAGCTCCCGCAGCTTGGAGCTCCCAAAGTCAGTCTCTAACCATAGACCGTGAGCACCGCAATGTTAAAGTCCGCAGGCTCCCGCAGCTGGAGCCCCAAAGTTGATCCCCGACAAGGATCGGCAGCTCCTTGATGTTAAGTCCACAGGCTCCCGCGGTGGAGCTCTCGAAGTTCGTGTCCAGCAAAGATCGCCAACTCCTCAATGTTAGGCCGCAGTGCGGACAGAGATACGATATGGAAAAAAACTGCATCTCTGTTTCCCCCAACTCCCCCCACCCCTACCCCCCACATAAAACAAGTTAAAGAACACAAAAAACATACATTTAACACATTCAAACACCAAAGAAGGAAGGGACAGAGACTGTTGGCGAGGCAGCCATTACTGGCGCCATTATTGTCCCATGTACTTAGGGGCAGTGAAATTCTTTGTTTCGATACAATCCGGTAAAATCATAAGATAAGCACAATCATACATAAGCACAGTCATAGATAAGTTCAAAAGTGCAATGATTATAGTGTAAGAATAGTAGACTTCACTGAGACAGCACACAAAGAGTTGCCACATTTCTGGCGTTAACTTGTGCCCTTCAAGTTTCAAAATTTTTAATAGTACAGAATCTTGCCTTGGTCTAAAAGGCTCGTTGTCCTGGCATCAACACTGGGTCGGTATTGCAGGGGTTGACCTGGCTTGGCGATACTGTCGGTTTCCTCCACTGCGTGTCTGATCTGCTCACTCGGTCTCAGTGGAGCTTCCATTGGCTCCTGGTCCACACAACCCCCCGGTTACTGCAGGGCTTTGACACGTGGACCCCTCGCCTCCCACAGCTACCGCTCAGCCTCCGTGCTGCTAGGGCTTGTTCCGAACCCCCAGCACATGTGATGGCGTGGGAGGTGAGCCCTCAGCCCGCTCACTGATCTCTCCTCCGTCCGCCGCCATCTTGAAATCGGCCTACCTTCCAGTGTCCGCCACCCTCCTCACCAGTTCCCGGTCTTCAGAGAGGAGCAGGAGATGAGCCTTGGACGAGGGGTAAGTGTATGGCAGTGGGTCACTGGGACCTCTTGCTGCACAGTACTTTCTTCCAGAGATGAGCATGGTTAGTTTTTACACAGAGGGTGGTGGGTGCCTGGAATGCGCTGGCAGGGGTGGTGGTGGTGTCTTGGAGGAATGCCATACAATAGCAGCTCATAAAAGGCTTTTAGATAGGCACATGGATATGCACTGATCATGTGCAGGCAGATGAGAATAGTTTATCTTGGCATCATGTTAATACGGATAGTGTGGTTTGAAGGACCTGTACTTCTGCTGTACTGTTCTATGTTCTATGTAAATGTGGTAGGCAATTTTGACCATAACACAATTTAAGTTCCGGTGTTGATATAACTAGGAGATATTAATGACAGATTAATGACTGATGGAGCAGACACCAGGCTTCACGGGCTGGAGCCCCTCGGGCCGGAGCCTCATGGGTTGGAGACTCGCGGGTCAGAGGTGGAGCTTCGCGAGTCGACGAAGACTGCGGCCAATGGCACCTGGGTCTGCAGAGCCCTGGGGCCAGGGTCAGCGCCACGGAGGCGTCAGGAGAATACCGGGGCAGTGATAGTGGAGAGGTCAGTGCGGTGGTCGATGATGGCACCGATCGATGGATGAGGATGGACCACGTGGAGTGAGGACGCTGCAGCCGAGGGAAGGAACAAAGGTCCCGATGTGGGGCGAACGCCTTGAGGGAGGGGGAAGAACAATGTACAATGGAGGACCCGGCGTGGGGGGAGCGCCGAAAGGGAGGGGGAGGGGAAGGGGGTGAGAATAAAGTGGGACCTGGTGAGGATGCTTTGTAACTTTGTAAACACCCTTTAAGTGGTGACTATATGCATGCCTTGGGTATGGAAGTAAAGAATGTCACTGTGACTTGTCACATGTGACAATAACGTATTCATTCATCCAATGCCCAGTGCTGGATTCACATGTGTGCGGGACATACGGCTAAATTGATGTTGACATTATATTTCATTATCATAATCATACTTTATTAGCCAAGTATATTTTGCAACATTTTGGAGTTTAATTTGCCATAGCCAAACCAATTAAAAATCAACAAAACACACAAAATAAATTTTAACATGAACATCCTCCACATTCCTCACTGAGATGGAAGGCAGAAAAAAAGTTTAATCTCTTCCCTTCTTTGTTCTCTCGCAGTCGGGGGGCCTCGAGCCTTGACGGGGCGATCTTGGCTCCCGTAGTCGGCGGTCGGGCCCTCTGCGTCAGGACGATCAAGGTCCTACATTGGGGGATCTCAGCTCCCCCGTGCCGGGCGATCAAACCCCGGGTCGGGGCTAGAATTACCAGAATCCAAGATGGAGATCGCAAATAACACCAAGGTATATGAGGACTGTTTAATGACTTTCACAAGTTCAAAGACATGTAGAAATGGGGACCTTGCTGTTCGTCATGGATGTGATCATTAAAGTGTCTAATTTCCAACACCGCTGTAGCAAAAATATCTTGTGTAGTATTGGAAGTACTGGAATCTCAAGAGGGCCAGGCGTTGCGGAGGATGCATTCATCAAAGTCTACAAATGAATTCTGGAAGTACGAATACCAATACGTGACTTACTTCAATTTTCAGAAACAAGCTGCTGTGAATCAATGTACCCCGTGATGATGTTCGTAAAGCTGGAATGCGAAGCTCTTAAAATCCAACATCCGACTGATCTCTTCTCCATCACCTTGACGACGTACAGACTGCATTTCCAAAGATGTTTGTTCACATCTCCAGCTCCAGCAGTAATTAGCCAAACTACAGTAAACATGTGTTTAGTGTTTTTTTTCTTTTTATAGATAGACTGACAGCAATAAAAATGCAGCTCTCAAACGTCTAAATATTAACACCTGCAACTCCAAGTAACAGCAGGTTTCTGCAACACTACTTTAGTCCGTGCAGATCAATTACTAACAGATACAGCTGAGAAAAAAAGGGATTCAATGCCAGCAGTGATTTGATATGTAAAAGTTAGATAGTCCAGTATTTGAAGTTATTTTTTAAGAAGTTCTGTATAACTCTGTGTGACCCATCTTGTGTATATTATATTTCAGGTT